>NW_026996509.1:0-171898 GCF_035044405.1 Drosophila montana
CAGTTTGTCAAGTAATTGTTTGCAAAATGAAAAACATCACACAAATTAATTTTTAAGCTTATATTTTACCGACTTAAACTATTTTTTCTAAACTTTTTTTTGCATATAGTTATTATTCTAAGTATTCTTCTTAGATATAAGGCACAAAAATAACAAAATTCAACACACAAGAGGTAAAAAAACAGTCAAAACTAAACAAAGTCAAAAATTGCGCTGTCAATTAATTCTTTGCAAAATGCAAACACAATTCGATTTAGAGCCCAAGCTACCTAACGGTACTTCCAATTCGAAGAAAATTGAATGAGTGAGTCTTTGCTATGATTGTGCGAGTTCCTTCTAAACGATTCTGCGTTTTAAACAGTTCAAATATTACCTAATTTAGAGCTTTTTGCAATGCCTGGTCAACGAGTTAATTCAATTAGTTTATTTCCACTACCACAAGGGGAAATCAGCTAAGGAATTGGCAGAAATGTTCGCAATTAAGTTAAGAACTATTTATAATATCATTAACCGAGCCGAAAAAGAAAACAGGTTGGAATTAAAGCACTGCGGAGGCAGACCAGCAAAGCTCACTAGACGCGATCATTCAAAAATTTTAAAACAGATCAACAATAATCCTCAAACTAGCCTCAGACAGTTGGCATTTGACCTAAAAAATGACAGCAAGAAGACAGTGAGCCACGAGACAGTTCGTAAAGTTTTAAAAATGCATAAATACTCCTCGCAAATAGCTAGAAAGAAGCCATTACTATCTGCAGTAAATATTCAAAGACGGCTTTATTTTTCTATTGCCAATGTCAAAAATAATTTTATATTATCATGACGGACCCAGTAAAGTTTGGAGAAAGCCCAATACAGCTCTAGAAAAGAAAAATATAATACCAACAGTAAAGTTTGGCAAACTCTCTGTAATGGTGTGGGGCTGCATATCGTCGAAAGGTGTTGGTGAGCTGCGCATTTTCAATGATATTATGACGAAGGAGCTTTACTTGGATATTCTAAAGAATGAATTGTCAAGGAGCGCAATAAAGTTTGGTTTTATAGATCCCCAAAATCCCAACAAACAGAGGTACAAGCTTTATCAGGACAACGACCCCAAACGGGTCAGGACTTGGCTGCTGTACAATTGCAGCAAAGTCATTGATACCCCTGCCCAGAGTCCTGACTTAAGCCCAATTGAAAATTTGTGGGCTTTCTTAAAGAAGCGCGTGGGGAAACGGAGCCCAACAAACAAAAACGATCTCATTAAGGCCATTCAAGAAGAATGGATAAAAATACCCCAAATATATGACCTGCATAACCTTATTTAGTCTATGTCTCGTCGTCTGCGGGCTGTAATGGATGCTAATGGCCAATATACCAAATATTAGAACCACCATAGCTATAGTTTCCTAGATTTAGTTATATATACAGTAATTGTTTTAATTTTGCAAAGAATTAATTGACAGCGCAATATTTGCCTATTTTTAGTTTTGACTGCTTTTTTACCTTTTGTGTTTTGAATTTTGTTATTTTTGTGCCTTATATCTAAGAAGAATACCTAGAATAATAACTATATGCAAAAAAAAGTTTAGAAAAAATAGTTTAAGTCGGTAATATATAAGCTTAAAAATTAATTTGTGTGATGTTTTTAATTTTGCAAACAATTACTTGACAAACTGTATGTAGAGCTTTGAAAATAAGCTTGAAGCAAATCGGGCAGAAAACTTAAAACTTCTTACTGTAATGGATGCTAATGGCCAATATACCAAATATTAGAACCACCATAGCTATAGTTTCCTAGATTTAGTTATATATACAGTAATTGTTTTAATTTTGCAAAGAATTAATTGACAGCGCAATATTTGCCTATTTTTAGTTTTGACTGCTTTTTTACCTTTTGTGTTTTGAATTTTGTTATTTTTGTGCCTTATATCTAAGAAGAATACCTAGAATAATAACTATATGCAAAAAAAAGTTTAGAAAAAATAGTTTAAGTTGGTAATATATAAGCTTAAAAATTAATTTGTGTGATGTTTTTCATTTTGCAAACAATTACTTGACAAACTGTATGTAGAGCTTTGAAAATAAGCTTGAAGCAAATCGGACAAAACTTAAAACTTCTTAAAGAAAATCGTTGAATCGCACTTTCCACCGAGGAAGCATTGATTTTGCGAAAAATGTGAAACACGTATTAAATGATTTTTCATATAGATCCTTGGATATGAATTTAAGCGCGAAACGTCACCCATCAAATCTTTGACTCCCATTTCCAAGAAACGAATGGATTTTTCGAAAAGTGCGAAACACCCCTCAAATGAATTTGAACAAAAATCTTTAAAATGAGTCAAACAAAAAAGTTTCATACAATGTTTTTCGGGAAATTCCACCCGCAAGTGTGGAAAAATCGCGAAAAACCTTTGTATGAAACTTTTTTGTTTGACTCATTTTAAAGATTTTTGTTCAAATTCATTTGAGGGGTGTTTCGCACTTTTCGAAAAATCCATTCGTTTCTTGGAAATGGGAGTCAAAGATTTGATGGGTGACGTTTCGCGCTTAAATTCATATCCAAGGATCTATATGAAAAATCATTTAATACGTGTTTCACATTTTTCGCAAAATCAATGCTTCCTCGGTGGAAAGTGCGATTCAACGATTTTCTTTAAGAAGTTTTAAGTTTTGTCCGATTTGCTTCAAGCTTATTTTCAAAGCTCTACATACAGTTTGTCAAGTAATTGTTTGCAAAATGAAAAACATCACACAAATTAATTTTTAAGCTTATATATTACCGACTTAAACTATTTTTTCTAAACTTTTTTTTGCATATAGTTATTATTCTAGGTATTCTTCTTAGATATAAGGCACAAAAATAACAAAATTCAAAACACAAAAGGTAAAAAAGCAGTCAAAACTAAAAATAGGCAAATATTGCGCTGTCAATTAATTCTTTGCAAAATTAAAACAATTACTGTATATATAACTAAATCTAGGAAACTATAGCTATGGTGGTTCTAATATTTGGTATATTGGCCATTAGCATCCATTACAGCCCGCAGACGACGAGACATAGACTAAATAAGGTTATGCAGGTCATATATTTGGGGTATTTTTATCCATTCTTCTTGAATGGCCTTAATGAGATCGTTTTTGTTTGTTGGGCTCCGTTTCCCCACGCGCTTCTTTAAGAAAGCCCACAAATTTTCAATTGGGCTTAAGTCAGGACTCTGGGCAGGGGTATCAATGACTTTGCTGCAATTGTACAGCAGCCAAGTCCTGACCCGTTTGGGGTCGTTGTCCTGATAAAGCTTGTACCTCTGTTTGTTGGGATTTTGGGGATCTATAAAACCAAACTTTATTGCGCTCCTTGACAATTCATTCTTTAGAATATCCAAGTAAAGCTCCTTCGTCATAATATCATTGAAAATGCGCAGCTCACCAACACCTTTCGACGATATGCAGCCCCACACCATTACAGAGAGTTTGCCAAACTTTACTGTTGGTATTATATTTTTCTTTTCTAGAGCTGTATTGGGCTTTCTCCAAACTTTACTGGGTCCGTCATGATAATATAAAATTATTTTTGACATTGGCAATAGAAAAATAAAGCCGTCTTTGAATATTTACTGCAGATAGTAATGGCTTCTTTCTAGCTATTTGCGAGGAGTATTTATGCATTTTTAAAACTTTACGAACTGTCTCGTGGCTCACTGTCTTCTTGCTGTCATTTTTTAGGTCAAATGCCAACTGTCTGAGGCTAGTTTGAGGATTATTGTTGATCTGTTTTAAAATTTTTGAATGATCGCGTCTAGTGAGCTTTGCTGGTCTGCCTCCGGAGTGCTTTAATTCAAACCTATTTTCTTTTTCGGCTCGGTTAATGATATTATAAATAGTTCTTAACTTAATTGAGAACATTTCTGCCAATTCCTTAGCTGATTTCCCCTTGTGGTAGTGGAAATAAACTAATTGAATTAACTCGTTGACCAGGCATTGCAAAAAGCTCTAAATTAGGTAATATTTGAACTGTTTAAAACGCAGAATCGTTTAGAAGGAACTCGCACAATCATAGCAAAGACTCACTCATTCAATTTTCTTCGAATTGGAAGTACCGTTAGGTAGCTTGGGCTCTAAATCGAATTGTGTTTGCATTTTGCAAAGAATTAATTGACAGCGCAATTTTTGACTTTGTTTAGTTTTGACTGTTTTTTTACCTCTTGTGTGTTGAATTTTGTTATTTTTGTGCCTTATATCTAAGAAGAATACTTAGAATAATAACTATATGCAAAAAAAAGTTTAGAAAAAATAGTTTAAGTCGGTAAAATATAAGCTTAAAAATTAATTTGTGTGATGTTTTTCATTTTGCAAACAATTACTTGACAAACTGTAAGAACTTAAAACGTATTGTATGAATGTGTGTTTTTTAGCGTCTGATCGGTTTTTAACTTATTTTTAATGATCTTTGAGAGAATTTATTTTATACGTGCCACGGGCAAGGACGGTTAACACCCGCTAGTGTATATATATTTATATTTAATCAGATCAAAAGCCAAGACGATATAACCATATTCGTCCGTCCGTGTTACTATTTCTATGAAAACTGGTATTTAAGTTATAGTCATGAAATTTAGTAAATGCCAATCTTTTTGATACAGAAAGTACTCACGTGGGAATCAGACGGATCATCACTCTATATCATATAGCTGACAGACTTAACTTTTGAAAACCCTTTTGTTTTGTTATGATAGATTAATGAATCTCTGCATAAAGTCGTGCACCTTACAAATGATTAAAATTTCATGAACATCAGCCGAATTATTAAGATTTTATATGAAAAACTATGGCATATTCGCAGTATGGCATAAAGCCATACTGATAAGCTTTTGTGAGATTTAAAGTATTCCTTCGTCGTATTCATCTGTTACGTTGGCAGGTTTGGGACTCTTTAAAACATGAATCCATTGAATGTTCATATTGATGGTTTTGTTTTAAATCTCTATAATAGACAAAATACGAATTCGCCGCCTCTATACAGTACATATACAAGTCAGTACCAATAGATGCGACAGAGCTGCGCCCGCACCTACTACTGAGAATTTAATAGTGAATTATCTTCACTCAGTAGTGAGTGGGGAAATTTCAACGGCATTACTGCAACATAGTCGTTCCAGTCTATCAGAAACCCGTGCGTCGCATCCTTGTAAAGCACTGCCGATCGATCATCGCTGGAGTAACCAAATTTAACATTTATCTTCAAGAATATTAAATTCAGAAAAAGTGTGTTTCATTTAATAGGAACCGCCACAAACCCTTCTCCACCATATAGCCATAAATTAAAGAAGTAAATCAATTAGAACTGCTCACTAATTACATCAAAATTTTAATGATATTTTATTTTAGAGAATAGACGAATATTCTATAACACAATAAGACCTACTGCTGAAAATTTTCTTGGCTGTACTGTATAAGGTGTTGGCAAGTAGTGCGGTTGAAGGACAGACGGACATAGCTAGATCGACTCGGCTGTTGATGCTGATCAAGAATATATATACTTTATGGGGTCGGAGAAGCATCCTTCTGCCTGTTACATAAATTTGCTCAAATACATTATATCGTTTTACATATTTTCAATGGATTCAGGGTATAAAAAGAGAGAGTAGAAGTGAAATAGATATAGAGAGAGTAGAAGTGAAATAGATATCTCTCTTAAAAATATGATTGGTATTTAAAAATAAAAAGTTAGTTTTGTCCTTCTTCGCCTGGGATTGGCCGTGTAGCTGTACATTTTTTCGGTGCGCGGTTGTGCGTGTTCGAAGAAGTTATGAGTGTTCGCGTTCGACAATTTCGTAAAATCCGGGCTCGTGCCATCTCTAGTTTAAAGTTTTTATGTCGGACATTATCGACAAAGTACATATGCAAATAAATATTATTTCCCTTTAGAGGGTATTGTAATTTTGTAATTAATTTGCTATGGCATAGAAGACATCTCCGACCCGTTTAATTATATATATTTTTGATCAGTATCAACATCCGCTTTTCATTTTGTCTGTTAATATGCGAACTGTCAGGATTATGGCTATAGTTCTGAAACTTTGCATAGGTCTTTCTTTTGCAGACAGTACATGTAGCGGAACCGACCGGATCATGCAGATGTCAAAGGAATGATTGGTCGAAAATACTCTGCTCCTAACATACGATCCAAATCTATATCATATAGCCCTATAAGAAAAATCAATTGAAAACGAGATTTTGTGGTGCAAAAAGTTATTTCATCATTACTCTTCTCATATATTTGCAAAACCATAAGCTAAATTCCCACAAGGGTATTTTATATTCAGCATCTGAAGCCGAGGCGATCTCTATATGCGTCAATCTCAGAATCTATAAATGACACGAGAGTACGAGCATTAAAGCATTAAAGAGTTTCCTAGTCAGGACTTCTTGACTAGAGTACCAACTATTTGCTAAAAAGAAGACCTTTTATTAATTACTATTACTTTTATTATTATTTTTATTAAAATTATCAATATTTGTATTATTATATTTATTATTGTAATTATTAATATTATTATATTATATATACCATATAATAGTTAGAATCCATCAACCTAAATTTTTCAATATCCTTCGGCTCAACGCAGGACTGAGTCACTGGTAAAACATCCACCGAAAACTGTTACTTATTTAATATCTTAAAGTTATTGTAGCTAAAAGAGTTTCAATACGATATTTGACTGATTTAAATTTGATAAAGATACTCCACTTTTATCAATTCCATTATATAAAAGCAGTCCACATAGACTCGTCAAAAGTTTTTACACGATTTTGAGTTGGTACTTCTGAAAAGTGCGTGGAAGCATTGTTGCGTTGTGTGAAAATACAAGCTTAGCCAAGCAATGATATTTTTATACACAATAGTAAGGGAAATTTAACAATTTAAAAATGCATTTAACATTCCTGAACTAATTTCAAAAATGCGACCTCAAGTCCCATGAGGGTTGAAACAAAGTCATTTCCTATTGGTGAACTAAGTGAAAAGAGTGAAGCAGCAAAGAATATTTGTACATAATGATATCGTTCTCTTTTTAACCCATATGATTGCCTTTCACGTTCTATAGAGTGAGTGAAACAAGTATATTTAAGAGTAGGCAAGCATTATTTAAGCGGTCTAAAGCCAGTTAGCTCTGAATTCCAATGCCAGCCCATCGTTGTTGTCTCTGCTCTCTTATTGGTTAGTTTCATTAAAATGAATAGGCAATATTTTGATGTTTGTTTTGTTCAACGAAGTATGTAGCCAGTACCAACAGTGCAGAGTTATCGCTAATAGGAAAAACTTATTCGAGGGCTATCCAGAAGCCATCTGAGGAGTACTCGTCAGTACTGTTCAGACCTCTTATTTCATTTGACGGAATCGTGTCGAGTGGATATTCATAATAAATTCACTGACGTGGGCTTATGTCTTTAATTTTACATACTATACATATATTGTGCAGCAGAAACAAAAAATTTGTGTTACATACTCTAGTGCTTTGTTAAAAGAAGATAATGACCGTAAACAATTGCTTAGAGCTTAGCCAATGCTGGTGCTAAAATTATTGTATACCAAACATAGCTGATTATAGCATCACATTAGTTTATATAATTTATAAATTAGAATAACAGTGATATTAAAAAATGTCTTCGCGGAAGATTCAAAGTTAAAAAGTGCGCTAATAATGAATAAAGTATGAAGAAATATTAGCTGAAAATTTTAAAGTATTAATAGATTGAAATTTTAATTTTTCTTTATTATACGCTGATCTTATTGAAAATATGTAAATATGCTATAATGGTTTTTAGAAAATGTATGTAACAGGCAAAGGAAGCATTTCCAGCCCCAAAAAGTGTCTATATTCTTGGCCAATAACCGAGTCGCTCTAGCCATGTCCGACTGTCCGTATGTATGAACGCAACATTCTTAAAATCTATTAGAGCTAAAGATTTGACATTTTTAACGTAGGGGCTCTAGTACCCGCGCAGTACGATTTTTTTTTCAATTATCGATAGTTTACCCCGTTTCCAAGCAATCGATATTAAAAAACTGTTTTTTGGGCGTATCTCATAGATTTAAAAAAGCTAGAGCCAGCAAATTTAATATGTAGCTTCCAGTATAGTTTTTGCAGAGCATGTATATATCGTTTATTAGATATGTATCCGTCAAAAGCATCAACAACAACAACAGTCGAGCTTATATGTCTGAGTTAAAATAGACATGTTAAAATAGACATGTCCGGCTATGCAAACTTATCTCTCAATTTTAAAGCTGTCGTTTTTAAACCTTGCATTAGTTCGTCTTTCTGTTGGAGGCAGTACATATGTATGTCGGAGTCGGCTGGATCGGCCACTATGCAATATAGCTGCTACAGAAACGATCGGTCGTAAATTCAGTGGTTCGATGAAAAATTTCCTTCTTTATCAAGATATCTATTTCAACCTCGGCATATATTAGTTTCAGTGTATTCCGTATGTATCTATATATATATGTATCTTATTAACATCCGAACACGATCGCTCAAAAAGTAGGTTCTTGTAAGAAAACTTTTTTGGCTAGCGGGATATCTTGACCAACCCCAGCAATTACTTTTTACAATATGCTTCTTTTAGATGGCAAAAATCTAATTTCTATCTCACTACTATATTATATAGCTCTATAGGAGGAATTGGTCGAAAAATTGTTATTTGTTATTATTATTATAATTTGGTTAAATATTCTGTTTTCGAAGATATTTTCATCAAACTAAGCACTTACGATCTTCACTATTCTGAAATATATGCACAACTGTAAGGCAAATGTCTACAATGATATTAAATATTCGCCGTCCTTACGTTCTCGTTATAATATATAATAAATTATAAAATGTACGAATATATATTACAGTTGTTATTTAGGAAAGAATGCTCAATAGTGTTTATCGGAAGAAATATACTCACGCTGATAAAAGTTGCTAAACAAGAGTAACAGAAGATAAGCTGTTAATAAATGAATTTTAACACAAAAAAAAAAACGGAAGAAGTAGAAGTAAAACCACCACCTAAATCTAGCAGCTTGGGGATATTTAATTATAAACTAAGGCAAGACCAAGTATATGGTAAAGCAAATTCGGAAAATGTATTTTAGCAAAAAGTAAATATTAATATATATTTGTCCATGTGTCGTCTGAGCGCTACGGTTTTAGAGGCTATAACAGCGTAAATCGCCATAGGAAAGACATAAAAATAATATTGATAAGTTATAGCATAATAATGATGTGATGATTGGAGAGTTTGTTTCAGCATATGTTATCGTATGATAATATATTTTATAGGTCGATGTGAACCTTTTTGGACTTAGTTATTGATTAGTTTTTTTTTTGTATTTTCGGGGCTACAAAAACCGACGACCTATGTCGAGTGTTACCATAATGGATTGAACTGCGGGTGACTAATTTGCGGAAGATCATACAGAAACTCATTAATCATATATACACATGCCTTACAGAAACGAAGTGGTCTACTTAAGTGTGTTTCAGATATCGCGACAAAATACTAATACATTCTGCAAGAGTAAAGCCTAAACGCATTGAATATGAGTAAACAAGTAAGAGGCTCTATATCCTCGATAGGTCTCAAGCTCGTGACGGAACGCACTACTTGCCGCCGCCACTACTCAACAGCCACACCAAGAATTCAGTCTTAATGAGAAAACAACGAATTAAAATAGCAGCACAGAAAACTATACAATCGCAATTGCAATGCTGTTGATGGTATTTAAAGCAGACGCGCATGAATGTGTGTGTGCGCATGTATGTAGAAATTCTTGCAATTTTCTCTAGCTACCGCAAACACGAGGCCATCCAAAACACGTTTTCATTGTGTTTCTTAACTGATCTTGATAAAATTTTAAGTAGAGCTTATTGTGCAGAATCAAATGTATTTGATTTAATGCCACGTAGTGGCTTTTAACCATTTTCTATGGATTCATGGTATAAAAAAATAGGTCATGGTATAAATACACGGATGAAGATCGATCAACAAACATAAAAGTTATTCAACAATAAATAGTGTGTCGCAGGTAGAAGCAGCAGCGAAATTCATATTGGGTTATAGTTTAAGATTTCAAGAATTCGAAGCGAAGCGCTATAAGTCAAAACATATGATTGGCTGTAGTGTTTTTGTAGGCGACCACTGTTGACTGCAACGTTCTTGCTTGTCCATTAAATAAGTTATCAAATAGTGTATTGTTTTGGTCTAATGCCTGAGTTAGCGTTTGCTTGTATATATTGTACTTGTGCGAAACATCAGTTGATGTAATCGCTGTTGTTTTGCATACCCTGAACCCATTGAAAATGGGGAAATGTAATGTTTAGAAATGAATGTAACAGGCAGAAGAATGTACCTCCGACCCCATGAAGTATATATATTCTTGATCAGCATCAACAGCCGAGTCGATCTAGCTATGTCCACCTGTCTGCCCGTCTCTCCGTCCGTCTGCATGTCCGACAGTATGTCTGAATACGTCGATCTCAGAACCAATACGCGGGAGACTTGATTTGTAAAGAAGGTTCTACTTGTGCCCGCGCAGTACGAATTTATTTCTGATAATCAATAATTTGACCAGTTTTCAAGCAATCGATGAAAATCGATATTGAAATCCCGTTTTTAGAGCAAATCTCCTAGATTTCAAGAGCTAGAGTCACCAAAGTCATGTAGCTTTTAGACTGGTATATACAGGTCAAGTATCTTTCATTTATTGCAATAAGAACCCCGGTACAACCCAATAATTATAAATCAAATAACTAAATCAATTAAAACTACCCACTGATTAAAAGCCACAATTTTTAATAAATTGGCCTTTTGAGAATAAACGAAAATTATATGCCACAAAAAAAATGTACTGCTGAAAAGTTATTAAAAAACAAGTAAGAGGCTCTAGTCGGGAGCTCCCGACTAGGGAATACCCGAAACCCTCTTCTACCAACACAAAATTCAGCTCGCGCTACGCGCTCGTTTACTTCAGCAGTAAAAAAAATACATTAAAAAAAAATCTGTTTCCTCGCTAGGTCTCGAACTCGTGACAGGCTCGTACTTGCCGCCGCCTCTACTCAACAGCCACACCTAGAATTCAGTCTTAATCAGAAAAAAACCGATTAAAATAGCAGCATAGAAAACAATACAACCGCAATTACATCTTATTGTGCAATAGAATATTTGTGTATTCTTAAAAAACAAATTATGTCTTTAATTGGTGGGCAGTACAAGTTGGCTTATTATCTTGAATTATAGCTTTGTGGTGGTAGCGGGGAGGTGGCGATAGGTATAAAATGAAAGATACCTTATGTATATATATACTATTCTAGAAGCTACATGTCAAGTTTGGTGACTCTAGCTCCAATTATTTACCAATATTGGTCAAAAAACAGGATTTCGATATCGATTACTTGGAAACAGGGCAAGCTATTGAACATCGGAAGCAAACTCGATTTTCATTTTTCATTTTCATTTCATTTTTCATTCATTTTTCATTTTTATTTATTACTACTAAATCAAACGAGTGCGTACCGGGATCTGCATTTGGTGTTGGAAGAAGAGGGTTCAGGGTATCCCCTAGTCGGGAGCTCCCGACTAGAACCTCTTACTTGTTCTTTATAAATTTATTTGTATTACTCCTAAAGCAAACGAGCTTGTAGCGCGAGATGCATTTGGTGTTCCTAGAAGAGGGTTCATGGTATCGCAATTCGGGAACTCCCGACTAGATCATCTGTTTGTCCTGTCTGATCAACGCTCAGTCCAAGCCGTAACAGCTAGGAAGCTGAGTATTCACTGCAGTAACCTTATGTGATGGGATGCACACTAAAACGCGGTGTTAGATTTTCATTCGAGTTTTAAGTTTATTCGGAACAGCCTTAAACTTATTTTCAATGCTCTTTAGCGATTCTAACCAGTGTGGCAATTTGGTGGGAAGCGGTCGTATAGAAAGACTTTTGTTTAGCATCCGATCGGCTTCAAATTCACGCTTCACACATTTCAAAATATTTACAATTTTTTCAAAATTCCCCAAATAAAATATGTGGTTCAACGTTTGAATGGGCGAAATTTCGTAAATAAGCTCATCACAAAAGATCTTGAAAAAATTTGTTTTTGACGTGTTCCACACTTTTTGGAAATTCCACCCCTACTTGGCGGAAAATAGAGGTCAAAGGTTGAAAGAGGAAGTTTTAAATTTCATTCGATCAGTTTCAAAATTATCTTTATAGCTCAACATGAAAACCTGTTAAGTAGCAATTTTGTAAATACTGTATGCCACTTTTGTGTTGACCATTCGATTGCCTTTTAATGCACTTAGCATATTTCTTGCAATATCCACCCTTTGCAATGTAAGCTTATTTTCCGTCCTTAAACTTTGGAGCAAAATACTGAACCGGGTAAGGCGGGGAAGTATAATCTAGCATTGAATATATAGAACAAATTTCAAATATAATGGAGCTACAGCTCGGCGCAATGTACAGGATATCTCCTAGTCGGGCACTCCCAATTAAACCGATTATTGATTTTTTGGAAACATAGTGGGTTATCGATTATTTGTAATCAACTTGATCTGTGCATGACTTAAGAAAACCTACTTGGAAATTTCTAATCTCTTGCTTATGTAGTCTCTGAGATCGGAAAAAAAGACATATCAAGCATATGTTTTATATGGTCGGAGATATTGGCCTGTTACATAAAATTGCACAAGCCCATAATTCTATTTAATCATTTCAATGGGTACTGGGTAAAATGGCTGAGCTCAACGGACATAGTCCTTTTATGTCGTTTTATTCGTTTTATGTAATCAAAACAATTGTGTTTGTTTATTCTTTATATTTGTAGATTCAACAAATTCGAAAGTAACGTTAAGAGTAAAATTTTTCGTATGTCAGCATCAAATTTAACTAAAACATCATTTAATGAACGACGGTGCTTTCGAGCAAAACCTGATGAAGAGGAATCTAGTTTGGGTAATGAAGCAGATTTGGTTATGAGTTTATCTCAAAAAGACATACTTATACCAACAGCGGCTTCTCAGCAGCAGCAATTGGAACCACTCTTAAAACATAATACAAACGATACATCGACACAGAACTCGGTTTCTGCGGCAGCCGCTGTCGCGGTTGCACATCACCACCATAGTCTGTCTAGTATTCAACATCTTCAGAACTTGCATACCCAGCATCACAGTACTATATTCAACAATAACCACTCAACTCCGTTTAGTGTGACTGATATTCTAAGTCCAATAGAGGAATCATACCGCAAACTGGAAATAAACGGTAACCCGCCATCTCCATTTCGGTAAGTTTATTATTAAACAAGTAAGAGGCCCTAGTCGGGAGTTCCCGATACCCTGAACCCTCTTCTACCAACACCAAATGCAGATCGCGCCACTCACTCGATTACTTTAGCAGTAATAAAAATAATACAATAATAAAAAAAATCAATAGTTTCCTCGATAGGGTTCAAACTCGCAACAGACCACACCATTTGGCGCCGCCTCTGCTCAACAGCCACACAATTAGTTGATTCTTAATGAGGAAAAAACGAATTAAAAAAGCAGCACAGAAAACAATACAATCGCAATTGGAATGCTGTTTATAGAATTCAAAGCAGACGCGCATGAATGTGTATGTGTACATGTATACAGAAATTCTCGCCATTTGCGCCAGCTGCCCCAAGCTCGTGGTCAGCCAAAACACGATTTCTTTAATAACTTATGTGTTTCTTAACCGATCTTAATTAAATTTTTAACAGTAGATCTTATTGTGCTATCTTATTGTGCTATAGAATAAATTGTGGGTTATATTGGTGGACAATATAAATTGAGCGGGGAGGTGGTGTTAGCTATAAAATGAAAGATACTTGATATATACATATATACTAGTCTAGAAGCTACATGTTAAGTTTGGTGACTCTAGCTCTTACTATTTACTAATTATGCTCAAAAAACTGGATTTTTATTTTATCGGTTACTTGGAAACGGGACAAGTTATCGAATATCGGAAACAAACTCATACTGCGCGGGAACTAGGAGGACCCACATTTCATGTCTGTAGCTCTTATAGGTTCTAAATCCTTGCGTTCATACATACGAACAGACGGACATGGCTAGAGCGACTCGTCTTGTGATGATGATCAGAAATATATATACTTTATGGGGTCGTAGATGCTTCCTTCTGCCTGTTACATACATTTGCACAGATACATTATACCCTTTTTACCCATTTTCAATGGGTTCAGGGTATGCAAATAATTTATTACTGCTAAATACTAATTTAAAGAGAATTTTCCCAGGTATAGGGTGTATGTATTGTTACCATTCATTCCCAGTTTCTGTGCCAACAAGACACTGGTTTTTACGACATATAGCTTGATAAATAGACTTGTTGCAGGCAATGTAAAGAATCTGTCTATTAGCAAAGTCAACGCTTATCAGCAAGCTGATAGCTCGGAAGCTGATGTTACTTCACGCCTAGAAACTAAGTCAGGAATAACCATAACTAGCAAATACTGTGAACCTTCTTTCAAAACCAGAAGCCGCTCGAGCTACGCGCTCGGTTGCTTAAGGTTAAGCGTAGATATATACTGGATCTGCATATACATTTCGAGAAGCTACGTGTCAAGTTTGGTGACTCTAGCTCCTAAAACCTATGAGATATGCTCAAAAAACAAGATTCAAAATCTATTTTCATCGAACCATGAAAACGGGCTAAGTTATCGATGACTTTTATTCAACACGTACTACTTGTGCACAAAGACGACCCACGGTCGGCAAACGGGTATATAGGGTATTCAGTGTTGGAAAATTAATACCATTTTAGAAGTTCACCCTTTGGAAAGCAAATGTGGAAAACCTTAATTGTACGTGAACCCACTGAAAATTAGTTGAAAGGCTATAATGGATTCAGAACACATAGGAGCGAGGGATATAATATTTAGTATGTGTGTCCTCTTAGTTTCCGCGTTTTACGAGCTAGATTCACTTTATTATACCCTGAACCCATTAAAAATGGGTAAAAAGGGTATAATGTATTTGTGCAAATGTATGTTTAATAACAGGCAGAAAGAAGCATTGCCGACCGCTTAAAGTATATATATTCTTGATCAGCATCAATAGCCGAGTCGATCTAGCCTTGTCCGTCTGTGTATCCGTCCGTCTGTCCGCATGTATGAACGCGAAGAACTCAGAAGCTATAAGAGCTAGAGACTGAAATTTTAGCTGCAGGTCCTCTCAGTCCATGCGCAGCACGAGTTTGTTACCGATATTCGATAACTTGCCCCGTTTCCAAGTAATCGATAAGAATCGATATCGAAATCCCGTTTTATGAGCAATTTTGTTAAAAAGAGTCACCAAACTTGACATGTGGCTTCTAGAATAGTCTATATATATATTAATTATCTTTCATTTTATAGCTATCACCACCTCCCCGCTACTAACTCATAGCTATAAATCATGCAAGTGTACCTGTTTATGCTGCCCACCAATAAAGGCCACAATTTAAATGCAATTGTCAATTTAAGAATACACGAATATTTTATAGTACAATAAGATCTACTGCTGAAAATTTCATTAAGATCGGTTAAGAAACACAAAAGTTGTGTGTTTGGTTTGCCAACGTGTTTGCGGCAGCTAGCGCAAATTCCAAGAATTTTTGTATGCATGTACACGCACACATTCATGCGCGTCTGCTTTGAATTCTATCAACAGCATTGCAATTGCGATTGTAATGCTTTCTGTGCTGCTATTTTACTTCGTTATTTTCTCAATAAGACTCAATTATTGGTGTGGCTGGTGAGTAGAGGTGGCGCAAGTAGTGCGGATTGTTGCAAGTTCGAACCCTACCGAAGAAACTGTTTTTTTTTTTTGCTGTTTTTGCTTTTGAGTAGAAGCGAGCGAGCCCTGCCAAGGCCTCTTTTTTTTCATTTTTCTATAATACTACTAAAGCAAACGAGCGCATAGCGCGAGCTGCATTTGATGTTGGAATAAGAGGGTTCAGGGAATCCCCAAGTCCGGAGCTCCCGACTATAACCTCTTACTTGTTTATATTTATTTATTCAATTTATTTATATTATTTGTAAATAGCTCGTCCCGGTTTCATGAAATCGATAAAAGTCGATATAAATTTACCAAATTAGGCATGTGACTCATCATATGGTATCATAGATTGCGTATACTTCATTTTAGAAAAACCAATCCTCAATCAAATAGTAAGATTAACTGCAGAAAGTTTTCTATGAAAAGAATTACAATTGTGATTGTATTGTATGTGGGCTGCAATTTTAAACTCTAATAACCTAGCTTGTTGATGGTGTGGAGCTCAAACTTCGGAGAGAGGATTATTATTTTCCTTTAATAATTTTAATACCCTTAATCCATTGAACATGTAGAAAAATGGTATAATGATTTTGTGAAATGTATGTAACAGGCAGAAGGAAGGATGTCCGACCCTATAAAGTATATAATATAATATATAAAATAATAATATAATCAGACGAGTCGTTCTAGCCATGTCCGTCTGCCCGTATGTATGAATGCATCGAATTTAAAACCGTTAAAAACTAGACTTGAATCTTGAGAAACTAGTGCCCGCGCAGTAAGAGTTTGTTTCCGATGTTAAGAATTTCTTGTAAATAAACATACATGCGCGTCTATATGTAATTATATAAATTAAAATAAATAAATAAAATTATATAAACTGCATTGAAATTGCGATTGTATTGTATTCTGTTTTGTGGGAATGTGCTGTTATTATACCCTTGCAGAGGGTATTACAATTTTGTCGTGAAATATGTAATGTAAAGGAGACATCTCCGACCATGTAAAGTATATATGTATGTTCTTGATGAATGTTAACAGCCGAGTCGATATAACTATGTCCGTCTGTCCGTCCGTCCGTATGTCGATCTGTCTGTTTGTATGCAAACTAGTCTCGCAGTTTTAAAGCTATAGTCATAAAACTTTGCAGAAGTCCCTCTTTCTTTGCACGCAGTACATATGTTGGGAATATAGCTTCCATAGGGACAATGGTTCGAAAATTAGGATCTTCTATGAAAAACTTTTTTGTTTATCAAGATATCTTGACCAAAGTCGGCATCTATTAGTTTTAATATGTTCCTCATATATATGCAAAATCCTACCGACAGCGGACCACTATATCATGTAGCTGCCATAGGAATGATCAGTTGATATAGGGAAAATTTTTTGTTTTTGAAAATATCTTTACCCTACTCGGCATTAACTATTTTGCCAGTGCTTCTTATATGCAGCAAAGCATTATGAGTATTATAAGAATGTTCGGTCTACAAGGGTATTCAATCATCGGCGTGCCGAATATAGCCCTTTTTCTCGATTTATTTAGTTTTTTTTTCGTTCATAATTAGTTTTTGAGAAAGCTGTCTAGTAGAGGCGGTGGCAAGTCGGTCGGTTACTGGTTCGAGTCCAATTGCGCGACATTTTTTTTTTATTAATTCTAAAGCAAACGAGCTTGTAGTGCGCGTTCATTTGGTGCTGGTAGAAGAGGGTTCAGGGTACCTCCTGTATAAGGCGATGGCTAGTTCGCTTGGTTGAAGGGGTGCGAGTTTAAGCCGCAGGAGGCAACTTATTGTTTTCAATAATGTTAGTTTCTGCCCTAATCAACTAAATATGTTAAAATTGCATCTATTAAATTACGCGCGAGCTTTTTTGATGTTGGTAAAAGATGGATTCGGCTAGTTCCAAGTCGGGCACTACCGACTACAGCAAATTTGTGCAAATTAGATAGGGCAATTTATATAAAGGAAACACGCCAATATAAGAATGATTCGGTGGTCAGTCGCCAGTGTTCTGATGCTTATCGACGCATAAGTCTTTGCTACAAGGATTTTCTTAAATAGTTGCACTAGATTCGAATTTTTACCTCAAACTTATAATATAAACTATCATAATCTCAAATAATCATTGGTATGATTATTTTATTTTTGTGTTATTTATTTATAACTATTATTATTTTTATTATACTTAGAGGTGCCATTAGACTTGGGTTTTACTTTGTAGTATTGTCTTGAAATGATGTGGTAAGAAGTTCTGGAGCTGAACAGCAGAAAAGAATTAATTACGCTTAGATTTTGCTTGTTTAGGTATTAGGCAAACTATTTTATATGTCTTTTAGATCATGCAATGGTTCGGAAATCAAACAAATATTTTAAGGATTGTAACAGTATCTTTTAATTGATTGTTTAATAAATTAATAGTGGAAATGCTGACATGGTCAGTTCGTTCCAAACTTTATATCTGCCAACATTATTAAAAGCTACTATTGGTTTTTGCTGACTGACCATATATTCACATTCATATATCTTTTTCTATAAACCTATATTTTAAAAGATAGTGTTGCGTGTAAATATGCCAATAAAATTGGTTTTGTTATAAATTGTAGTTGAAGACCCCAGGTTTTCCCATCAATTTTATTAATTTGAAGCTGCAACGTGACCGTATTAGTTCAAACTCTGACAGCTTTGTCAAAATATTAAATTGTTTATTATATATTTTAAGTATTTATAGATTAGCAAGTTTTTGTTTTTTTTTTGTATAAAAGGGTATTTACATTTACCATTTAACGGTTAGCTAACACGCAATTAACGATCGACTGAAATGAAAGAAATGTCATTTGCATAAATTGTAGAAAGTAGTATTTAAAGTTACAATGTGACTTCAGTTAGCTAGGTATGAGTATATTAGTCTTATTGCAGTGTTAGAAAAATTTCATAAGCATTTAAGCTTAGTTCAAAGTATTCCATTCGTCTGTTACAATTTAACGTTTCCAAAGGACAAAACCCTGAGACCTATCTACTAGGTGAATCACATGAATAATTTTATTAAGCTATATCCTCAATTATTGTATCATTGCTATGTCCAATTTATTCCAAATGTCCCTTCATTGTAAATACTTCAATGTAAATACCATATAAGCTACCAAGTTGTTATAGCTAGGTAAATGCCAGAAGACACTGATCGAATCTAGCGCATATAAAAAAATAAGTAAGAAGCTCTAGTCGGAAGTTCCCGACTAGGAAATACCCTAAAACTTCTCTTACTAAACCAAATGCAGCTAGCGCTGCGAGTGCGTTTGCCATAGCAGTTATAAAAGAAATTTAAACGAGAAAGCAGGGCTATCTTCTGCAGATTTAATACTCTTGTAGACCGAACATTTTTATAATGCTCATAATTCTTTGCCCGCATCTAAGAAGCACTGGGAAAACAAGTAAGAGGTTCTAGTCGGGAGCTCCCGACTAGGGGTTACCCTGAACCCTCTTCTTCCAACAGGCGCTAGGTACAAAATGAAAGATACTTTATATATATATACTATTCTAGAAGCTACATGTCAAGTTTGGTGACTCTAGCTCATATTATTTACCGAAATTGCTTAAAAAACAGGATTTCTATATCGATTTTTATCGATTACTTGGAAACGGGGGAAACAAACTCGATCTTCGCGGGGACTAGGAGGACCTACAGCTAATTTCAAGTCTCTAGCTCTTATAGGTTATGAGATGCTTGCGTTAATACATACGGACAGACGGACAGACAGACATACGGACATGGCTAAATCGACTCGGCTATTGATGCTGATCAAGAATATATATACGGGGGGGTCGGAGATGCTTCCTTTTGCCTGTTACATACATTTGCACAAATACATTATACCCTCTTTACCCATTTTCAATGGGTTCAGGGTTTAAAAATTAATGCCGAGTATGGTTAAGATATATTGAAAAAAAAAAAGTTTTTCATACAACGACTTGATTTTCGACAGATCATTCCTATAGCAGCTACAGGATATAGTGATCCGATGTAAACAAGATTTTTCATAAATGTAAGGAACATAGTGAAACTTATAAATAGCGAGTTTGGTCAAGATATCTTGAAAAACAAAAAGTTTTCCATACAAGGACAGAATTTTTGACCGATCGTTCCTATTGCAGCTGCATGATATAGACAAAGACAATATAAACACTAAGATGAGTAACGCCCATACATTTGCATGCGACGACAAATGTTAAGCCGGGCTTCCTATCTGGCTTTTACGACTTCAAACGACATGCTAGCCGACGGCTGTTCGTTCAGACGAACGAATGCCGAAGTCGCGGCTTGCTGATGCTGACACGAGCAACAAAGTTAGTCACCAGCCGGCCTACAGCAAGGCTCATTGACTAGTAAAGAGACAGAGGAGGCTTTTGGATCAAAAGCTCTTTTTCGAAACACTACATGAGCGTAGCGAGGTTGCAAACACAACGCCCGGCTGTCTACAGCTACTTCTCCCGTTGCCCAAAAAATCAAAGACAACTTCAGAACATTTTCTATACGAACCAACAACAAAAAGAATCAAAACAAACGACTCGACAATGAAAAAAACACACCACAAATTCTTTCCCTGCTATCCCTTTTTAATTTGAGGCTACAGCCTACGATCCTAGCTTCTGCGCACTACAGCACTCTTCTAACTCATTATTGTGGTTTCAAAACACTCATATTCCTATAATTCGCGAAGTCCCAAAGTTATGTCTTCTTCCTCTCCACTCGCTTTCAACTTGCAAGCAGCCAGGCAGATTTTTATAATTTTTCATTTTGCGACTAGCAAGGCACCCTTTCTCAAAATAGGGTATTTTAACATTGATAAGGACTGTAGCCAAATACCACTTAACTTCTTATATATGCATTTTTATGCAATGTCTGAGAGAATATAATTTCGTATTTAGTGTGCAACCGTTGGTACAATTATTAATAATTGGTTTCTTTCAACATTCTTTACCATTTCTATAAATAAGGGTATCAATGCCTCCACGCCCCAAATAGCTGTTGGTATGTATGTCTCATCTCACACATTTTGGTAAAAAATATGCATGCATGTGTTTGGCAAGCCAAGGGAAGTATATGAATTTAAGAAGATTGCAACATTCTGTTGCGCATGTGACGTCACAGCGTAAGGCTTTTTGTGTGCGATAGTTGCGTACAGTAAATTACTACATTTGTCAATAAATTATTAGCTATAAAAGATAAATTATTAACTATAAAAGACCCTTCTAATAAATAACTTAAATGAACGTTATAAAGATGGAAATATATCCTACACATCACAAGGAATAAAATTCTATGAAATGTGACGTAATAATTTTTGATGTTAACGCGCCGTGGGCGTAACCCTACGAGTTGAATGCCATGGCCTGCTGGCATTCAAATTTTCTACCTACTTGCGCCGAGAATCGGCTAAGCAACAACAACATTAGAACCCAACTAGTGTTGTTGTTGTTTCTACGCGCTGCCTTGTAGGACCGACAGAGAAACATGCAAAAAGCACAGTGGCATTATTTGTCTCTTTTCTTTGCACTGAGTTTCCTATGTCCTCATTATCGCTCAGAAACTCTTGCTGATCAAGACGGACGACGAAAAAACATGGGGTTTCGTGCGCACTGTTGTTGTTTTGCAAGTGATTTGTTGTTGCTTTCTATAGTAAATGAGCTTTTTTTATACCCTGAACCCATTAAAAATGGGTAAAAGGGTATAACGTATTTGTGCAAATGTATGTAACATGCAGAAGGAAGCATCTCCGACCCCATAAAGTATATAAATTCTTGATCAGCATCAACAGCCGAGTCAATCTAGTCCGTCTGTCCGTCCGTCCGAACGTATGTATGAATACAAGGATCCCTGAACCTATAAGAGCTAGAGAGCTAGCTGTAGGTCCTCCTAGTGCCCGCACAGATCAAGTTTGTTTGCGATATTCGATAAATTGCCCCGTTTCCAAGTAATCGATAAAAATCGATATCGAAATACTGTTTTTTGAGCAAATTGGGTAAACAATAAGAGCTAGAGTCACCAAACTCGATATGTTGTTTCTAGAATAGTATATATATATCAGTATCTTTCATTTAATATCCATCACCACCTTCCCGCTACCAATTTACATATGCTGCCCACCAATATAAGCCACAATTTAAATGCAATTGTGAGAATACACGAATATTTTAAAGTACAATCAGATCTACTTTTGGAAATTACATCAAGGGTAAGAAACACAAAAAAATATGTGTTTCGGCTGCCCACGTGTTTGCGGCAGCTACCGCAAATTGCAAGAATTTCTGTGTACACACTTTCATGCGCGTCTTCTTTGAATTCTATAAACAGCATTGCAATTGCGATTGTATTGTTTTCTGTGCTGCTATTGGTGTGGCTGTTGGGTAGAGGCGGCGGCAAGTAGTGCGGTCTGCTGCGAGTTCGAAACCTACCGAGGGAAATTTTTTTTTTCTGGTGTGGCTGTTTAGTATAGGCGGAGGCAAGTAGTAATTTATCTTTATTACTAAAGCAAACGATCGCGAACTGCATTTGGTATTGGAAGAAGAGGGTTCAGGGTATCCTCTAGTCGGGAGCTTCCGACTAGAACCTCTTACTTGTTTGTGTTTGACGTTGCGTTTGCGGACCAACTCGATCCACCGCTCATGAACTTTAAAACGGTAAAAAATTCTCAGAGTAACTATTCAGCTCTGTCTCTTTATTACTCAATGCATGCATAAGTACATCAAAATATGTTTATATGTGTTGTTATTCACTGCTCTGGCTTTGGCTGGCAAAGAAATAAATTGTCTTAGTTTTCTAGCGCTGATCATGCATAACCTATCCCAAATTTGTATTCACATATGAATGCATGTTCTGTACTGAGGTTGGCTCCGTTGAAAATCTGTTTTTTAAAGTCGATGCAAATATTTAAATAATTTCTTTAAATTAAATGATGCATTCATATGTGAATACAAATTTGGGACAAGTCATGCATGATCAGCGCTTGAAAACTAAGAACATTTATTTCTTTGCCAGCTAAAGCCAGAGCTGAGAATAACAACACACTTAAATATGCTGCTATGTATGTATATTCACACGCATACAAACATAATTGCTTGCGCGGCCTTCATAGAGCCGAAGCTGAGAGTACATTCTATTTTTAGCTTTTCTCTCTTTCGGCTGTGAGAGCGCAATGATACTGTTCTTCGTTCCTATGGCAGCCATATGATATAGTGGTCCGATATTGATAGGATTAAGCATATATATGAGACGCATTGTAAAAGTAGTAAATGCCGACATTGGTCAAAATATCTTGAAAAAAAAGAGATTTCCATACAACAACTTGAGTTTTGGATTTTGCATAGTAAAAGTAATAAATGTCGTGTTTAGCTAAGATATCATGAAAAATAAAAGCGTTTTTCATACATGAACCAACTTGTCGACTGATCGTTCCTATGGCAGCTATATGATATAGTGATCCGATCCAGCCAGTTCCGGCATTTGCAAAGTTCTATGACGATAGCTTTAAGACTGAGAGACTAGTTCGCATAGAAACAGACAGACGGAGCTATATAGATTCGGCTGTTGACCCTGATCAAGAATATAAATACATTTCACGACAAAATTGTAATACCCTCTGCAAAGGTATAAAAAAAGATGAGTTCCACCCATATCTGATCGATTGCTTGGAACTGAGGCAAGTTATCGATCATCGAACAACAAACTCGTACTGCGCGGGCACTAGGAAGACCTATGTTTAAAATTTCAAGTCTCTAGCTCTTATAGATTCTGATATCCTTGTGTTCATAACTTTGGAAGGACGGACAGACAGACGGACATGGCTAGATCGACTCGGCATTTGCCCGTCCGTCCGTCCGTATGTATGAACGCAAGGATCTCAGAACCAATAAGAGCTAGAGACTTGAAATTTTAGCTGTAGGTCCTCCTAGTGCCCGCGCAGATCGAGTTTGTATCTGATATTCGATAACGTGCCCCAAGTAACGTTCCAAGTAATCGATAAAAAGATATATCGAGATCCGGTTTTTTGAGCAATTTTGTTAAATAATATGAGCTAGAGTCACCAAACTTGACATATAGCTTCTAGAATAGTATATATATATAAAGTATCTTTCATTTTATACCTATCGCCAGCTCCCCGCTACCACCACAAAGCTATAAATCAAGATAATAATGCAATTTGTATTGCCTACCAGTTTAAGCCACAACTTATATGCAATTGACTTTTTGAGAATACACAAATATTCTATGGCACAATAAGATGTTCTGTCGATTTAATTAAGATCGGTTAAGAAACACAAAAGTTATGTGTTTTGGTTGCTCACGTGTTAGCAGCAGCTAGCGTAAATTGCAAGAATTTCTGTATACATGTACACACACACTCACATCAACAGCATTGCCATTGCAATTGTATTGTTTTCTGGGCTGCTATTTAAATTGGTTTTTTTCTCACTGAGACTCAATTGTTGGTGTGGCTGAGTAGAGGTGGAACCAATTAATGCGGTCAGTTGTAAGTTCGAACCCTGACAAAGGAATTTTTTTTTTTAATTATTTATCTTTATTACTACTGAAGAAAACGAGCGCGCACAGGGTATCCCCTAGTCGGGAGCCTTTTACTTGTTATATTTGATTTATTGTTATGTGGGGGAGATGGCGATAGCTATAAAATGAAAGAAACTTGCAATATACTATTCCAGAAGCTATATGTCAAATTTGGTGACTCTAGCTCTTACAACTTACGAGATTTGCTTAAAAAACTGGGTTTTTATCGATTGATCAGAAATGGGGAAAGTTATCGATTATCGGAAACAGGCGGACATGACGAGATCAACTTGGCTATTGATGCTGATCAAGAATATATATACTTAATGGGATCGGAGACGCTTCCTACTGTCTGTAGCATACATTTGCACAAATACATTATTCCCTGGTTACCCATTTTTAATTGATTTGGGGTATAAAAAAGTTACTTCCCTCTACCGGTCGAAGTCGAATCCACCCTCAACCGACCGAACTACTTGCTTTATTGCCCAATACCTTATAGCCACACCAAGAAGTGCATTTGTGTGAAAAACAACAGAGCTAAAATAGTGTTATAGTGTTATGTTATGTAAGTACAACATACAGATGGGACAGCTATAACAAATGTAGCAATTGATTTTCTTTAGTTCTGGTCACCCATCGACTTCGTTTTTGTTCGGGTCAGAGACACGCTGACTTGCTGAGAGAACAAAAGAGTAAGAAGGCCATATGTGAGATAGAACGGCATCGCTGTTTTTTATTTCGCTCCCACTGCAGGAAACTGCTTTGGCTTACTCTTAGTGGTTATTTCTCCCTCAACAATGTCTATAGATCGCTTAAATGTATGTGATTATATGTTTCCGCACATTTCGTCGATTTGACGACTAATCCCAGGTAATTATGAAGGTATGCTAAGTAGTTCGAAGCTGCATACACTTTACCTCTTGACCACACATTGTCAATTAGGGAAATTTTCTTGTTAAATTAAGGACAATTACCCACACGGAAAATGTATAAATATCATTCCATAGTAATAAAACAATGTTCGTTTAATTCCAGGTCTAATTCAAGTGGTAGTAGTATTAACTCCCCTGGAGCAATTAGTACTTCAACAATGGCGAACCCGTATGCTATGGGGTCATTGTATCATAGTCCGGGAGTACAAAGCTATTGTGGACCTACAGATAACTTATCGTTGGCAGGACACTACACCGATATGAGGGGCTCGGCTTCCTGGTATGGATCAACTGCAAACGATCCTAGATTTGCAAGTACGTAAATAAAACAAAACAGCATTTCACCCCCAGTTCATCGTACTATTACAAACTTAACTTTAATAATAATAAGTGTCCATATGCGAATGTAATAGGAAACTTTATGTAGGTCTGCCTTTCTGTTGAAGGCAGTACGTTCAAAATTGTGACACTTTGCTTGACGCGGATATTCACGAGTATATTATTATATTATATTTTCCGAAAAACTCAATTTCTGAAAGTGTTCTATGTATGTTTATTTAAGAATTTAAGTTTTAGGCCATGTATGGCAACGGTACAAATAAAATGATGTGCCAGATAATTATGTCCCATAAGCAATTGCAATTTTGAAATCGATTGATAATTAATGTATAAGTGCTTTAAAAACTAAATTAAAAAAAAGGTTTATGCCATATAAACCATCAATGACTATCCGACATGTTGCAAATACGATCGCTCCATAAAAGTTACCAACCATTTTTAAACAGCTTGATTTCTATGAGCAATTTTGCTCTAAAGATATGCACTAACGCATTCTTCCATGCTGACCAATGTTGTAGGAGTAGACTTTTTTCAAATTTACCTCTTTTTATTTAATCTCAATAACTCAAATAATCATATGTATGTTTAAATATATATTTACTAGCGGGTATAGCCCGGCCTTGCCCATGACACGAATAAAATATATGTTCTCCAAAAGCTTTGAAAATGATTTTGACACTGATCGGACGTTAAGCAAACAACTTTCATACAAACGTTTTCCGCCAATTCACCACAGTTGCGGGTGGAATTTCCCAAATAGCTAAAACACGTATTCATTAAATTCTTATTTAAAACTTCACCAAAAAAATCTTTGAATTGCACTTTCCGCAGAAAAAGCTTTGGTTTTGATGAAATAGATCTTTGGAAATGAATTTCACAGCGAAACGGCACCAAACAAATCTTTGACCGCATTTCCACTAAGGAGGGATGGATTTTCCAAAAAGTGCGAATGACCCCTCAAATAAATTTGAACAAAGATCTTTGAAAATAAGTGTGAGGCCGATCGGATGGTAAACAAAAAAGATTCATACAATCGTTTTTCCCGAGTTTTCCACACTTGCTGGCGGAATTTCACCAATCAGTCAGTCAGTCAGGACAAACAGTTTTTTATATAGAGATATATAATATATATATATATATATATATATGTATATATATAAATATGTATATATATGAACATACATATGTACGTAAATATGTAACTATATTAATATTAAGAAAATTGTTGTAAACACATCGAAAAATAAACAGAAGAAGCAGAAAACTGTTCATGCTAAACACTTGAAACTGTTTGCTTTGCTTTTAAGTAAATATATTCAAAATGACAATTTGTGCTGAGTCACCCAATCACTGTTGAGTTTCTTGTGCTATTTTTTCTAAAAATGAAAAAGGTTTGCGTGAGAATAATTGATTTTAAATTATTTTGTTGTCATTGTTTATTTAAGAAATGAAAAGATGATTTTTATTTTTCACACATATGACGCTTCTGAACAATTTACCTTACTTATAATATTGAGACGGCTGTCATAAAAGGAAAGAAGCAGAAGGAGATACTTTAACAGCTTCCATCTTTATTCCATCACGCAATGAAAACAATATAGCTTAATGCATTTGTGGGACATTATGTAAATGATTCAAAACTATTTGGAATCATTCGTACACAGAAAAAAAACGATAAAGTTAGGATATAGGCTGAGTTGGCTGAATATATCATTGAAAACAGAATATTTTGCATTATAAGATCTTACTTTTATAGTGATCTATCTTATATGAAGGGTGATGCATATATATGAGGATCACAATAGAACTAATAAATCGCGAACCTGGTCAAGTTATCTTCATATAACAAAACGTTTCTATATCAGAACCAACTTTTTGACTGATCGTTCTTATTTCTGCAATATTACATAGTGGTCCGATGTTGATAATTGCAATATGTAGGCAGCAAAGAGAAACTTGTAAATGCCGAGGGTAAGATATCTTGAAAAAGAAAAAAGTTTTTTATACAAGAACCTACTATTGGACCGATCGATCCTATGGCCACTATATGATGTAGTGGTCCGATCCGGCCGGTTACGACATATATACTGCCTGCAATAGAAAAACAGCAAAACCTTAAAACTGAGAGACTAGTTCGCATAGAAGCAGACAGACGGGCATAGCAATATCAACTCGGATGTTGGATATAATTTAGAATATATTTACTTTATGGGGTCGGATATGTATTCTTCTATGCGTTACAGACTTCATGACAAAATTAAAATGCCCATTACAAGGGTACAAGAGATTATAGTTGGATGACGTCTAACGTCGACCAGCAGTCAAAACGAGTAGACATACAGTATCAAATTATTAGTCAATCAAATTACATTATAATTATGTATGTAATAAAATGTGCATTTTTAAATACGCATAGAAGGCGACTCTGACCCCATAAAGTATATACATACATATATTCTTGATCAGTATCAACAGCCGAGTCGATATAGCCATGTCCGTCTGCCTGTTTCTATGCGAACTAGTCTCTCAGGTTTAAAGCAATGGTTATGAGACATTGTATATGTCCCTCTTTCTTTTGCACGCAGTACATATAGTATATCGGAACCGGCTGGATTGGACCACTATATGATATAGATAGAACGATCGGTCGAAATGTAGTTTCTTGTATAAAAAATTTTTTGTTTATCAAGATATTTTGACCAAACTCGGCATTTATTAGTTTTACCATGCTCTCCATACATATAAGCAAAATCCTATCAACATCGTGACATTATATCATACAGCTGCCATAGCAACGATCGATCGCAAATTACGTTGTTGTACGAAAAAATTTTTTAGTTAATCTAGATATCTTGACCAAACTTGGCATTTATTAGTTTAACTGAGCTCCTCATATAAAAAGAAAATCCTATCAACATCGAAACACTATATCATAAAGCTGCCATAAAAACGATTGTTTTTTTTTCCAAAATATCTTAACTATTTTCCGCGTGCTTCTTAGATACGAGCAAAGCATTATAAGCATCATCTTATGTATATACTGCATTATCGTATCAGGAAATGCCTCTATCATCGGACTCAAAGAAGTCTATGATGGTGTTTCGGACAAATGTCGGAGAAGCCTGAGATCTCTCTGAATTTAATCTGAGGGCATTCTCATCAAATCATATTCTGAAATAATAGCAATCATTATTATATACTAGCAGGTATAACCGGGCCTTGCCCGTGTCACGTATAAAATATATGTTCTCCAAAAACTTTGATAATGATTTTGACGCTGATCGGACGGTAAACAAACAACTTTCATACAAACGTTTTTCGCCAATTCACCACTGTTGCGGGTGGAATTTCCCAAATCGCTGAAACACTTATTCATTCAATTCTTATGTAGAGCTTTGAAAATAGGTTTGAGGCCAATGGGACAAAACTTAAAACTACATCAAAAAAAATTTTGAAGTGCACTCTCCGCAGAGAAAGCTTTGATTTTGCGAAAATGTAAAGCAGATTTGTAGATTTTTGGAAATGAATTTCACGGCGAAACGTCGTGCAGATACGGATTGACCTAGTGGCTGTACTTTCCCTTTTCCTTATGTTTCTATTATTTCTGCTATTTTACAATGCTTGCGGACATCTTCGCCACATATAGTTGCAACAATAAAAGAACGTACTAGAGTACTCTTACTTGCTTCTTATTAAAATCGTTTTTTGCTTGTAGCCCTTCCATTTTTTCAAACAACACTTTTAGCATTTTTTGTTCTTTTCAGCAAATTCCAATGTGTTTAGGGCTCTTATTTCAGGAAAAATGTTTCTTCACACCAAATTGTTAGTAGTTTACCAGTGATATGGGTGCTATCGCTCTTTTTTGATAGCGCCTCCGCTTCAGAAGTCTGATCCAATTTTTTAAATATTCTATCTTGCTAGCCTCTAGCTTATCAACCAATCTATAAGTTTTCGGGGCGACGTTCGGCACTATGCACTTCACTTAAAATTAAACTTAAATAACTAAGAGTGATCTAGTCGGGAGTGCCCTAATGGGAGATACCCTGAACCTTCTTTTACCAAAACACCTATTTGATTGATAAAGAGATATACTACCATTAAAAAAAATCCGGTGTGACCTGAAAGCCACCTTAAACCATTTCCCATCGCTTTATACCTTACAGCCATACCATATTATGGAGAAGAACTGAGCTTAGATATAAGCATATAAACACAGCACAGCATATTTATGTGTATGTGTGAATGAGATATATATACATGTATATATACTTTATGGGTTTGGAGATGCTTCCTCTTGCCTGTTACATAAATTTTTTTCAATGGGATCAGATTTGCGAACATTGAACATTGACTGAACTACTTGGCGTCGCCTTTTATCTACAGCTTTATCAAGCAATTTTATTTTTATACACACAGCACAGCATTTAATTTAATGGCAATAAGGCGCTTTTTTCAATTCTTTGTATCGCGGTATTCTGATATTGGCCACTATTTAACTTACTTATGTCTCAGGCTTCATCATGCCTTTATTTTTCTTGATTTTTAGGACAGGCCCTGGCCTGCATGTAAATAAAGTTTCTTGCCCCAGTTACTTGCTTGAAATTTTCCTAGAAAAAATTCGAAATCTCCGGAGTGGTTATATTACTATATACTTATCAATTAAAAATTAATTTAAAACCATCTTTTGTTACAGTATCGCGCCTTATGAGTTCATCAGCTAGTGGATCGATGGGTCACATGGGCAACATGACAGGCTTAGCTGCATGCAGCGTAAATGATGCAAAGCCCCTACAATTTCCTTTGGCACAAAGACGAAAGAGAAGAGTTTTATTTACACAAGCACAGGTTTGTAATATCTTAAAATATAGTATATAATTTATTAATCGGGATGATGGGCTAAGTCGATCAAACCATGCTCGTCTGCGTAAACGCGTCGAAATCTCTATAAGTTCATTTTAACACTAAACACATAATTTTTTTTTTAAAGTGATAACATGCAGGGATAAAATTAAGATTGTGAATGTAAACTTATAAAAAAGAAATAAAAAAAAATCGTTTGAATGTAATCTCAGCAAAGCGTAGCGATTTGACTAGCTCCTGAAACAGCGATATATTACTGAAATTAGGGTCTAGAATTTCCGCCCAGCGCCAGTATCACTAAATGGGTTAATTTTTTATTTGTATTTAATTAATCTTGTTTTTTTAGAAATACCTCAAAAATAAATAATAATTTGTCAGCTCAGAGAGCAAGCTATTTATAGTTTTGGTTTCCGTCATTCTTACGCTAGTCAGGCGATTCTGAGCTCGCTAAATCAACCGAACTAATAGATCCCACAGGCGAGTTTGCAGTTTGCATGAGGAGCAGATAATACGCACATCACAGAATACACTTACAATTCCAATGCTGTTTATACAATTATAGTATTGTATATTAATAAGAGTCGCTCATGAATGTGTGTGTGTACATGTATACAGAAATGTTCGAAATATGCATAATAAAACTTGAAAAGACCGAGTATGAACTTTGCTTTGCATAGAAAAAGAGAGAATGACATGGCTATATCAACTCAGCTGTTGATGCTGATCTAGGATATATATATATATATATATATATTTATATATTATGGGGCCGGAACTAGACAACAAACAGGATAAAATAAATATACGTTTATACGGTATGCCCTTTTTGAACAGTGTATTAAAGGACTTTCTTCTTACCATTGCTTGATTGAACTCACATATATGTATTTGCGTACTTGCTTACACAAACAAATGTACCTAAGAAAATACATAGGTTATGTTTGCACACATGCGGACAAGATATGAAGATGTATAAATATATGAATGTAGTATATTCAACAGTAGTGTTTGGGGAACGACTAATGCACGCACACATGTGTACAATGCAAATATACTCCCAAAAAGGTATTTATTTTTGTTGTTGATAAGTTAGGCATTGAAGTGTATGGTAAATATCAAATTATTTTTCATTATAGTGTTATAAATATTTAAATTTCATTTTATTGTACTGGGCCCGATAAACACATATTTGTATGTACGCGTATACGGGGATATCCACTTGAATTGGGACGAGAATTTGTAAATGTGCTATTTCATGGTTCTGTTAACCGTTTGTTTATATTGTCGTGTGCTTTGCTGTTTTCTAACATAGCGGCAATCCAGGATTATTTCGGATGAGACGCGTTTAACTTAGATGGGCTTAATAGTTAAAACTATTATTATCATGATAAGGTATTAGGTGCCATGTTTTGGAATTTATGTCATGGTAAATAAATGCAACTTACAATAAGGAATTCACGAGAAAGCGTTTTCTAACGTATACAACATTTTCCAATAATTATCACGAACTTACCAGCAAGATAATGCCCCAATCTATACAACTTGAGTAATAAAGTTAAACCTGAATCTCCTGTTCTCACTTAAATTGAGAATGTATGGGTTGGATAACAAGAAAAGTATACGAATCTGGAAGAACATTTCAGGACATTTCAGCCATAATCAAATGCCATCACAGATACCTGAAGCAAAACATCCTTAAATTATTTAATGTCTCTATACTGGTAGGATTTATTAGGGTATTACGAAGAATGATGGTTTCAAAAATTATTTAGGAAATATTAATTAATGTATATTAATACTCATAAGCTTATGAATTAATGCAAATACAATTAAAAGCAAAGTTATATAAATCACCACAAAGGTATTTGCATTATTTATTATTCAAGGGGGGCGATGTGTAAAACACGACTAAAACAATTTGTTTAATTTATATTTATTTATTTGTGCAAATGTATGTTACAGTATACATAAAGTATATATTATTGGCCAGCATCAATCGTCAACTCGATCTGGCCACGTCCGTCTGTCTTCCATCTCTACGTTTGTCTATATTTTTGAACGCGTCGATCTCAGAAATGTTTACTAAACCCTTTTCCAAGTAATCGGTAATATCAATTAGTTTTTTGGTATCCTTTTCTTTTAATTTTACATATTGCTTATCACTTGTGTTTGCCCGTTGCAAGTTTTGTGCTTATAATTTTAAATATCACTTTTAGCGTAGTAATAATAACAAAAGCCGAGTTTGGTCAAGATATCTTGAAAAACAAAAGAAATTCCATTCAACAACTTCAATTTCGACCGATCGTTCCTATGGCAGCTATATGATATAGTGGTCCGATGTAAATAAGATTTTGCATATATGGAGGGAGCATAGTATATCTAATAAATGTCGAGTTTGGTCAAGATATCTTGATAAACAAACAAATTTTCCATACAACAACTTAATTTTCGACCCATCGTTCCTATGGCAGCTTTATGATATAGTAGTCCGATAATGATAGGATTTTGCATATACATATATGAGGAGCATAATAAAACTAATAAATGCCGAGTTTGGTCAAGATAAACAAAAATGTTTTTCATACAAGAACCAACTTTTCGACCGATCTTTCCTATGGCAGCTAAGCGATATAGTGGTCCGATCCAGCTGGTTTTGACACATGTACTGCGTGCAACAGAAAGAGGCACTTCTGAAAAGTTGCATAAAGATAGCTTTAAAACTGAGAGACTAGTTCGCATAAAAACAGACAGACGGACAGACGGACATGGCTATATCGACTCGGCTGTTCATACTGTTCATGGATGTATATACTTTATGGGGTCGGAGATGTCTCCTTCAATGCGTTACACATTTTACGACAAAACTATAATACCCCTGCAAGGGTATAAAAAAAAAAACAAGTAAGAGGTTCTAGTCAGGAGCTCCCGACAGCGCTAGCTGATGCTAAAACGTGCGCACATAATTTTTGTGTTTCTTAGCCGTTCTTAATGAAATTTTCGACAGTACATCTTATTGTGGAATAGAATATAGATTATTTAAATTAGTAATACAATAGTAGGCAATACAAGTTGGTTTATTAACTTGATTATAGCTTTGTGGTGGTAAAGGGGAGGTGGCGATAAAAGAAAGATACTTGATATATATATACTATTCTGGAAGCTACATGTCAAGTTTGGCGACTCTAGCTCATATTATTTACCAAAATTGCGCAAAACACAGGATTTCGATATCGATTTTATCGATTACTTGGAAACGGGGCAAGTTATCGAATATCGGACAACAAACTCGATCTCCGCGTGGACTAGGAGGACCTACAGCTAAAATTTCAAGTCTCTAGCTCTTATGGGTTCTGAGAATTTGAATGATGCTGAGGATGATATTTTTGCGAGTGCTACTGATTTTCAGTTGTGTGTAGTGGATGTTGAATTAGGGGGGTTGTGCTGCATTAACTTGAGGCTCGGCACTTATCAAACAATATATAGACTGGACATCCAGTTGAAAATGCTGGGGCCAAGCATTTCATATGCGACTGGTCCAAAGTCGCCTTCGTTTTTGTTCGGGTTCGAGACACGCCCGCATGCTCAGCAAGAGAGTAAGAAATACATGTGACTTGTGTGGTAGAACGACATCGCTGTGTTTTTTTGGTCACACTACAGGAAACTGCTTTGGCTTACTCTCTTCTATATGATTTGTGCGATAGAAAGGCACATCTGTTTTTTATCTCGCTCCCACTACAGGAAACTGCTTTGGCTTACTTTCAGTGCTCTTTCAATTTGTCTATGTACCGTTTAAATATTTGTATGTGTATGTGTATCTCAAATGTCGGAGGCATTTCTTTCCTTTTGAAGGGACGAGTAATATGAAATATGAAAGGGTTTGTCACGTCGATGCGAAATTCTTGCATTTTAGCTCGTTATTGTTGGTAAGGGTACCTAAGCGTTGGCCTGTGTGCATTTACAAGTTTTTGGACTTGCTATTCACGCATATTTGCATATTTTGTATATGAATAGAAGCATTTATGCGTTTGTGTGCCTGATTTGAAATTTGTGTGATTTCTGTATTTCGAGCTCTACACACACGCACATACAAATACACAAATGTGTGTGATGGGCAGATCATGGGAGCAAAAGAAAATATCATTACTGGTACGCGTCTGACGCGCGACCTTCGTTTTAATGATTTCGGGTTTGAATTGATGAATGAATGTTAAGCCCTTATTACCTGTAGCAGCCCGTTGGGCCGAAAGGGTAAACGTTTGGAAAGCACCTGCACCTGCATATGTAGGTCAAGTGACTGATCACTTAAATGATTTTATGACCAGAGGAAATTAGTTCAAAAATTGAAATCTTTAAAATTTTCAAATATACCAAATACAAAAAAGGATCGATTATATACTTGTTTATAATATTCATTATTTTATTGACTTAACATATTTAGCTTTTTCATTTAATATATGTATTCAATCCTGACGCGTGCCAATAATGAAATTTTCTATTTCACCCATGATCTGCCCATTCACACACATTTTTGTATTTGTCAGTGTGTGTGTGTAGAGAAGAAATGCCTCTGACATTTGAGACAAATGGAATGTGTGTATTTTTGCCTGTTCGGACACATGCACAGATAAACATTTAAACGGTACATGGACAAATTGAAAGAGCACTGAGAGTAAGCCAAAGCAGTTTCCTGTAGTGTGACCAAAAAAAAAAAAAAACAGCGATGTCGTTCTACCACGCAAGTCATATGGATTTCTTACTCTCTTGCTGTCTGAGCATGCGGGCGTGTCTTGAAACCGAACAAAAAGGAAGGCGACTTTGTACCAGTCGCATATGAAATGCTTGGCCCCAGCATTTTACACTGGATGTCCAGTGTATATGTTGTTTGGTTAGTGGTCTCGGAATACTAGGTTCAGTGGATTAAAGTGCGTAAAACACATTTTAGACTTACTGTTGCTTAACAAATTTATTGCTGGCTTTTGCGGTTGTCGGACTCTTTATGTGTTTTTGGCTTAATTTTTTTTATCTCCGGAGCCACCCATTAAATTTTGAGCTCTCTGTGAAGCTATTCGTTTGTAATTCTTGGTCGGCTTTATATTTAATGTGTAAGCCATGCCCCACATCAGTCATCTTTTCAGAGTTTCCCCGAGCCATTTCGCAGTACGGACAGTTTCCTTTTTTTTTGTGAATGTACCGTGGGCGGCCTTCTCAGCAATGACTCCAAATTTCCATCTGGAAAGATATTTACAAAGAGAGTCAAGCGGCTTTCGATAATTCTGGACGGCTTAGAGTGGCTTTTAGAGAAGGCCATAGTATATGTGGCGCTATTTGTGTAGGTGCGGAAAACTGCCTTTATGTCGATCGTATGAGACTTCTTGGACCCGCCTCGAACGTAAAACATCGTACAATGAATATGCGGCTTCAAGAACTATTAGTAGAAAGTAGAACAAGTAAGAAGTCCTAGTCGGGAGCTTCCGTTCGTCTGAACGAACAGACGTCGGTAGGCATGGCGTGTGAAGCCTCAAAAGCGAGATGAAAGGCCAGGCTAGAAATTTGTATGGACGTTACTCATCTTAGTGTTTATATTGTCTTTGCCTGAACCGTCTTATTCCAACCCCAAATGCAGTTCGCATAACGCGTTCGTTTGCTTTAGTAATAATAAAAGTAGATTAGCCAAAAAAAAAACGTTTCCTTGGCAGGGTTCGAGTTCGCAACTGATCGCATTACTTGCTGCCACCTCTACTCAACAGCCACGCCAACGAAAGAAAAAAATAGTCTCCTCGATAGGGTTCGAACTCGCAACAAACCACACTACCCAATAGCCACACCAATTATTAAGTCTCAATGAGACAAAAACGAATTAAAAAAGCATCACAGAAAACAATACAATACAATCATTTTTGTTTTTTTTTTAACCAATCTTAATGAAATTTTCAGCAGTAGATCTTATTGAACTGGAAAATATTGGTGTATTCTCAAAATGACAATTGCATTTAAATTGTAGATATATTGTTGGGCAGCATAAATTGGATTATTTACTTAATTAATACCTATAAGGTAGTAGCGGGGAGGTGGCGATAGGTATAAAATGAAAGATACTTGATAAGTCAAGTTTAGTGACTCTAGCTCTTATAAATTACAAGATTTGCTCAAAAACAGGATTTCGATATCGAATTTTATCGATTGCTTGGAAACGGGGCAAGTTATCGAATATCGGAAACAAACTCGATCTGCGCGGGCACTAGGAGGACCTACAGCTAAAATTTCATTCTCTAGCTCTTATAGACAGACGGAAGGACGGACAGCCGGACAGACGGACATGGGTAGATCGACTCGGCTGTTAATGCTGACCCCATAAAGTATATATATTCATGATCAGTATCAACAGCCGAGTCGATATAGCCATGTCCGTCTGTCAGTCTGTCGGTTTCTATGCCAACTAGTCTGCCAGTTTTAACGCTATTTTTATGAAACTTTGCAGAAGTGCCTCTTTCTGTTGCAGGCAGTACATATGTCAATACCAGCTGGATCGGACCACTATATCGCTTAGCTGCCATAGGAAAGATCAGTCGAAAAGTAGGTTCTTGTATGAAAAACATTTTTATTTATCTTGACCAAACTCGGCATCTATAAGTTTTATTATGCTTCTCATATATATGCAAAATCTTATCATTATCGGACTACTATATCATATAGCTGCCATAGGAACGATGGGTCGAAAATTAAGTTGTTGTATGGAAAATTTGTTTGTTTATCAAGATATCTTGACCAAACGCAGCATTTATTAGTTTTACTATACTCCTCATATATATGCAAAATCCTATCAACATCGGACCACTTTATCATATAGCTGCCATAGCAACGATAGGTCAAAGATTAAGTTGTTGTATGGAATTTTTTTTTGGTTTTTAAGATATCTTGACCAAACTCGGAATCTATTAGTTTTACAATGCTCCTTCCATTTAGGCGAAATCTTATATGCATCGGACTACTATATCATATAGCTGCCATGTGTGGGGAAAATTAAGTTGTTGTATAAAAAACTTTTTTGTATTTCAAAATATCTTAACCATACTCGGCATTAACTACTTTTCCTGTGCTTCTTAGATACGGACAAACCACTATGAGCATTATGAAAAGATTGGGTCTGCAAGGGAATTAAATCTTACGGCGTGGAGTTGACAATTTTCGTAAGATAAAAATGGCCCGGGCCGTATGCACGATTCGCAGACTCCGTCAACACCTTCCTACTAAACAAATTCCGTAACTTTATGATATCACTGCTCACAGGGTTCGGATTATTCAACTTAATGTTTATAGCCAGCTGTAACAACTTTAAAACTTTTTAGCAAGGCCCTTGCAGACCCAGCATTTTCATAATGCTGATAATGCTTTCCCCGTATCTAAAATGCAGAGAGAAAATAGTCAATGCCGAGTATGTTTAAGATATCTTGAAAAACAACAAGTTTTACTTTCAAGAACCTGATTTTAGACAGATCATTCCTATGGCAGCTATTTGACATAGTGATCCGATGTAAACAAGATTTTGCATAAATGTAGGGAGTATAGAAAAACTTATAAATGGCGTTTGCCCGTATCTAAGAAGCTCAAGGAAAAAGGTTAATGCCAAGTCAAAAAAGTTTTCCTTCGGCAACTTTATAATATAGTGGTCCGATGTTGATAGGATTTTTCAAAAATATGACGAGCATAGTGAAACTAATAAATGCCGGTCAAGCTATCCTTATAAACAAAACAATTTGTCATACAAGAACCTATTTTTCGACCGATCGTTCCTATGGCTTTATGATATAGTGGTCCGATCCAGCCGGATTTTGCAAAGTTTCATGACTATAGCTTTAAAACTGAGTTCGTATATAAACAGGTAGACGGACATGGCTATATCGACTCGGCTGTTGATACTGATCAAGGATATATACACTTTATGGGATTGTAGATGTCTCCTTCAATGCTCGAACTCGTAACATACCACACCACTTCCCACCGCCTCTACTCAACAGGCAAACCAACAATTGATTGCTAATAAAAAAGAACCAATTAAAATAGCACCACATACACCCAGTTCAGAGAACAATACAATTGCAAATGCCGTTGATAATATACAGAAATTCTTGCAATTTGCGCTTGAAGTCCCAAACTCGTGGCCAGCAAAAACGAGTTTTCTTTAATAACTTCTGTGTTTCAACAGTATATCCTATTGTACCATAGAATATTCGTGCACAATTGCATTGTGACCTAAATTGGTGGGCAATTTATTTACATAATTTAAGCTCAGTGGTGATAGCGGCATGGTGGCGATAGCTATAAAATGAAATATACTTGACATATATATATACTATTCAATAAGATACATATCAAGTTTGGTGACTTTATCTTTAAAAACCTAAAAGATTTTCGATTAATTGGAAACGGGGCAAGTTATCGGTTATCGAAAACAAACTCGAACTGCGCGGGAGCTAGGAGGACCTACGTTCCAAATTTCTTTAGCTCTTCATACATACGGACGGACGGACAGACGTACAGACAGACGGCCATGGGTAGATCGACTCAGCTATTGATGCTGATTAAGAATATATATACTTTATCAGTTCCATCCGCCTGTTACATACATTGGCACATATACAATATACCCTCTTTACCCATTTTTAATGGGTTCAGGGTATAAAAAACACTGGCTCGCCACAAACACGCACTTATAGTAAAATCTTGTTTTGCGCCATGATCTTCAGCTCATTCACATAGAGCAGCAAATTCAGACAGGACAGACAAAGGCACAAAAACGAAGACATAAATGCTTGTATACATATACAAACTTTTGTAACTGTACGTGCGCATGGTCGGCCCAAAAAAGTTTCCACGCATTTTTTCATTGACGTGTCTAACGCTTTCAATTTTTTATATTAGTCGTCCTTCAAAAGGGAAGAAATGCGACCGAAATACAAAAAAATACAATTTACACATACACATATTTAACATTGAGAGTAAGCCAATGCAGTTGCCTAAAGTGGGAACGAAATAAAAATCAGTTTCAATCAGACATACATATCATATGGCTCTCTAACTATCTTGCTCTCTGAGCAAGTAAGCGATTTACGACCTGAACAAAAATGCAGTTCATGAGGGACCTGATCCCTAATGAATGGATACCTTTTTTAAATCTAGCTGTCCTATCTATATATTATATTATATATTATTATCGGCACGCTGAATAAAAATAAATAAATTCCTGCTATAGTAGTGGTATTAATCTGAAATGGTCGCTACAAACACAGCGTATCGGATATGTATATTTTTCCGTCTAAATTGGCAAATTGATCAACAAATTGTGTCTACGTTCTCGTAAGGTAAACACAGATTTTACTCATTTTTCTCCCATTGTTTTTCACTTAACTGATACCACCCCCTGGAAGAACTAACTGTCGAAGAGAGAGCCTTCCGTTTTGGTATTACGCACATTTGTGTGACATAGCGTGTTCATGCATGTACATATGTGTGTTTTCTATATGTATGGAAGAAGAAGCTAGCATGCTTATAAAGGTAACTTGGCACAGGGCTTATGATATCCTCTAGTAGGCACCACCGACCTCTCTTACTCTTAGCCATTCGTGTTTGTCAAAATCTGCTCAATGTTTTAAACAGAAACCCGATCACAAAAAATAAGTATGCTGTTTAATTACACTGAATAACAAAATTGAATATTTATACCCTGAACCCATTGAAAATAGGTAAAAGGGTATAATGTATTTGTGCAAATGTAGGTAACAGGCAGAAGAAAGCAAGCGACCCCATAAAGTATATATTCTTGATCATGATCGAAAGCCGAGTCGATCTTGCCATGTCGTTCCGTCCGTAGGTATGAACGCAAGGATCTCAGAATCCATAAGAGCTAGGGATTTCAAATTTTTAACGTAGGTAGGTCCGCCTAGTGCCCGCGCAGTACGAGTTCGTTTCCGATGGTTGATGATTTTATAGGATATAGGAAGGGGTTTGTTTCATTGGGAGAACATATTTTTTTTAATTTTTTTTAGTAATGCTTATTGTATCTCTTCACTCATTAGAAAAGGTAAATGAGTCAAGAAATACTTTTTTCGGCTAAAGCCTAAGCAAGCGAGCGCGTAGCGCGACCTATTCTTATTAGTATTTTTGTTGTAGGAGACAAAATACGTATGCATTTTCAAATTAAATCAATTAAATGTGAATTTACGCTAAACAAGAGGCTCTAGTCGGGATCTCTCGACTAGGGAATACCCTGAACCCTCTTCTACCAACACCTAATTCAGCTCGCGCTACGCGCTCGATTACTTCAGCGGTAAAAAAAAAATACATTACGAAATAATAAACTGTTTCTCGAACTCGTGACAGACCGCACTACTTGCCGCCGCGTCTACTCAACAGCCATATCCAGAATGCAGTCTTAATGAGAAAAAAACGGATTAAAATAGCAGCATAGAAAACAATTCAACCGCAATTGCAATGCTGTCGAAAGAATTCAATAAAGACGCGCATGAATGCGAGTGTGTACATATACATATATAGCAATTCTTGCAATTTTCCCTAGCTGCCGCAAACACGAGGCCATCCAAAACAAGTTTTCATTGTGTTTCTTAACTGATCCTTATGCAATTTTCAATAGAGCTTATTGCGCTATAGAATATTCGTATATTCTTAAGTTTGTTTCCGGTATTCGATTACTTGCCCCGTTTCCAAGTAATCGATAAAAAACCGATATCAAAATCTCGTTTTTTGAGGAATTTTGGTAAATAATATAAGCTAGAGTCACCAAACTTGACAAGTAGCTTCTTGAATAGTATATATACATATATCCTTTATCTTTCATTTTATAGTTATTGTTTTCTGTGCTGCTATTTAAATTGCTAGAGTTCCCAAATGTAGCTTCTTGAATAGTATAGTATATATACAGATCAAGTAGATTCCATTTTATATATTGACATTTTTTTTTATTTTTACTGCTTAGGCAAAAGCGCTTGTTGCGCAAGCTGCATTTGGTGTTAGCAGAAGAGGGTTCAGGCAAAGACAATATAAACTCTAAGATGAGTAACGCCATACAACAAAATGCTACTATGCAGCTTGCTTTTTTGAAATTTGAGAACGAAAACGAAAACAGTATCATTGCGCTCACACAGCCGAAAGAGCGAAAAGCTAAAAATAGAGTGTAGTCTGAGCGTCGGCTCTATGAGAGCCGTGCAAGCAATTATGTTTGTATGTGTGTGAATATACATACATAACAGCATATTTGATTGTGTTGCTATTCACTGCACTGGCTTTAGCTGGCAAAAAATAAATTTAGTTAGATTTCTAGCGCTGATCATGCTTGACCTGTCCCAAATTTATTTCTTCACCAGCCAAAGCCAAGGCAGTGAATAACAACACATATACATATACATATTTTGATGTAGTTATGCATGCAAAAATCACACATAAAAATATAGGTGCTTGCACGCCATTGGCTGAAAAAGAACTTCTCTCGAGCTCACACTGTCCAAAAACAAAAGTGAAATCAATCTATGTGTGCTATTTTCCTAACATTGTTATTGCACAAGATGCGCTTTGTGAAAAAATTATTTTATTCTTAAATTTTCCTGTAAAATTTATCGTTAGTATCTAGGGTAATGTATCATTTATATAAAGCATGCATTGCATGGATAGAGCAAAAGTACTTTGCGTCGATCGTAAGTTTAAAACTTTTCGCTCATTGTACTTCGAAAACGAAGCGACGCAAAGCACCATCGACCAGCTTTGCTGAAGGTATGCTGGCGACTAACTTTGTTGCTCGTGTCAGCGCATCAGCAAGCCGCGACTTCGGAATTCGTTCGTCTGAACGAACAGCCGTCGGCAGGCATGTCGTGCGAAGCCTCACAGACCAGATGAAACGCCAGGCTAGAAATTTTGCGTCGCATGCAAATGTATGGACGTTACTCATCTTACTGTTTATATTGCCTTTGGTTCAGGGTATCCCCTAGTCCGAAACTCCCGACTGTAGCCTCTTACTTGTTCTTTTTTGTTTGATTTACCAAGCCCTATTTTAATACCCCTAAGCCGATTGTAAATAAGTAAAAAGTTGTATGGTGTTTTGTGCGAATGTTAGCAACGGGTAGATGAAAGCATACATGACCCTATAAAGTATATATATTCTTGGTTGGCCAAGTCAATTTAGGCATATCCGACTGTTCGTATATATAAAAGCGTTGATCTTAAAACCTATTAAAGCTACAAACTTAAAATTTTGAACGTAGGTCCACCTCCTAATCATCGATGAAAAGCACGATGCTTGCCCCTAAAAGCGCAAAGACTCTGGCATTCGATGCTAAGAGGCCAAATTTTATTTGCAGAGGAGTTCTACCGCGCAAAAATGACTATATACAGTGTCATTCACGTTTACTAGAGACACATTTTGATCAGTATGATTTCATAAAGTAAGTGTTTCTCACTTTAGGCAGTCCTTTCTCGAGTAATGCTCATAGCGACTTTCAAATTGCAACAGACCTTTCACTGATGTTTTTTTTACGCGCGAATCCTAATGTAATCTGATACATCCCACAGCAGTCGTTTAACGTACGACACCACTCGCAAAATACAAAAACGAATATAAACTAAGACAGTAAGCTGAGCAAGTAGATATTACTTGCTTAACAGAACAAAACTCCTTGCAGAATACTCTGTAATGATTTTTGTAATCATCACAGAGGACCCGAAACAGTTCACGTATGACATAGTTATTTGAACAAAATTTAAGCAATAACGGTGTATAATTACGTGTTAGTCTAGTAGGGACAGATAAGTTTAATTGGCTAGCCAGCTCAGAAGAGTCCATTTCACCCGTAATTAACTTATGAATAAATATAACACCAAGCATAGTTCTACGATTAATTAAGGAAGGAAGAGTAACAGGAGTAAACTGGAGTATGACCGTAGCCTCACACGAGCATCCCAGTTTAAATCCCGAAGGGCAAACAATAACAATTGCTCCTGTTAATATTTTAAACTGTCTTGGTGAATGAAATATTATAGCGACACATGAGCGACACATGAGGCATGCTTAAGAATAGTTCGTATCAGAGATATAGAAAAGGGACTTTGTCGTGTACGGGTCGGCAAAATCCATTAACCATCGCCATCCAAAACAATTCTGGCCTTGACCACGGTCGTTACATGAGAGTCGAATTTAAGTTTATGATCAAGAATGACACCTAGATCCTTAACTTTATTACTGGTACTGCTCACACGCTCGAGCGGTAGCCTATCAAGGATGTAAGAAACCATTTGGGAGCTCTTTTCTTAAAACCATCAATTACTAAGGAAGTAAACTCAAGAAGGATAATGGTTGCATATCTACGCTTCACAATTCAACGCTGGGATGGTGAAATAATAGAGCGACATAAATGCTACAGTTGAGATGTTACGATTCTCTCAAAAGCTTTAGAGATAGCTTATAATTTTGAAATAACTCTATAGTTATCGACATTTGATTTACTCACTTTCTTATGGACAGGGATAATAAAGGATTATTTCCAAATGGTCGGGAAGGTTGACAAAAAAATTTTAAATAGGTTTATATAGTGCTGCAGCATAGTATCTCAGCACAGAAGCGGGAACACCATTGGCGCCCGGTGAGTATGCCGGCTTGATTGTGTTAAGGTCGCTGAATAGCGAACTTTCAGTAATAATAGGATTTAAGCTGCAGTTTGACCTCTATAACTGATGAGGATAAGGCTGATTTTTATTATACCTTGAGTAGGTAGTTTGAAAAAAGGTTTTGAACAGATCGGCAACACCTGGATCATTCTCGCTCTTATCTGCAAACTTAACTGTAGATGGCAAATAAAGAAAAAATTGCTTAGGATTATGTGAAAACTGAAGGCGACAACGGCGAAGATAGCATATACATATGGAATTGGCAAAATATCGGCAATTCAATATGCCCAAAATCAGTTCGAATTACTGGTCTTTAGAAAAATGTTTCTTTGTTTTCCCGTCTATATATTCCAAATCACTTCATTGGATAATACATAATATTTATGAAATAATAGGTATTTTATTATCTTGTAATTATAAGTAGTTTTCATTCTCTGCAATTTGACATATGTAGATAATGCTTTGTGTACATTTTCCGCATAAATGTTTAATATATATATTTCGAATAGTCGTATTGTAATGTACTGTTTGACATTCTTTACGTTACTTTGTCTGGTCGGATTCGTTTGGCATATACATATTGTGTGAACCTGTTCAGACTTTCGTTCGAAAGAGATTTTTATCTACCGTAAAATCATCAATATACCTAGTTTGAAGAAGTTTTGACTATTATTTAAATAAATTTATTCCAAACTATTTAAAGTATAGCATATTGGTGACTTTATATACATACATTAATTTTTATTATTTTATTTTTGTCAACAAGAATTTAATAAAGAATCTCTCTAAAATCATACATATATTCATAGTTTTGAAAAAGATTCAGTTTTTCATAAATACGCGAGCTTTAAAGTTTTTGCGTTCTACGCTCCATGTGCTTTCAATATCGCAATGAGTGCTTTCATTTAGTTTGTGTCAGAAACCAACTCTAGACCAAAACTCGAAAGGCTTCTAACTCTGTACAAATTCATGATATAATTATTTCATTAATAACTTCTGCGTTTCTAAAAAAGGAAGAGGCGCTAGTCGAGTTTTCAACTAGACGATATCCTTAAACCTCTTCTACCAACACCAAAGGCCAAATACCAAAATACATTTTTAACAAGAGAGAAGGGCTATCTTCGGCAAGCTGAAGATTTAATACTCTTGCAGACCCAACCTTTTAATAATTCTCATAGTGCTTTGCCCGTATCTAAGAAGCACAGGGAAATAGTTAATGCCGAGTATGGTTAAGATATCTTGAAACAAGAAAGTTTTCCATTCTTAGTTTTCGACAGATCGTTCCTATGGCAGTGGTCCGATTCAGCTTGTTTTGACATATGTACTGCGTGCAACAGAAAGAGGCACTTCTGCAAAGTTTCATAAAAATAGCTTTAAAACTGAGAGACTAGTTGGCATAGAAAAAGACAGACGGACATGGCTATATCAACTCGGCGTTGATACTAATCATGAGTATATATACTTTATGAGGTCGGAGTTGTCTCCTTCTTTGCGTTACACATTTCACGACAAAATTATAATACGCTCTGCAAGGGTATAAAAAATGTCCTCAATTGCACTCGAACCCGTAACTAATAGAACGGCTTGCCACCGCCCTTACTCGACAACCACCCAAACAACTTATTTTAAATAAAAAAACATAACGAATTAAAATAGCAGCACATACACATAGTACAGAATGCAATACAATAGCAATTGAAATGCTGTTAATAGAATTCAATAAAGACGCGCATGAATGTTGTGAAGAGGCTACCCGGGGCATCCACCCCACAATACGTCGTTACGACAAGGAGCTATTAAAATTATTGTTATACCCTGAACCCATTATATGTGGGTAAAAAGGGTACAATGTATTTGTGCACTTGTATGTAACACCCAGAAGAAAGCATCCCCGATCTCGTGATGTATGTATATTCTTGATCAGCATCAATACCCAAGTCGAGCTTGCCATGTCTTCACTGCCTAGCAACTTGGATTTATCTCCAATGTTGTCATTATCGGCTTCTCCGAGCGACTGGCCAAATATTACCCCTGTTTTATCCCCTGTAATAGTCCTATTAGTCCCCGTACCCAGTTAGCCAAACTGCCTCAGCCCCCTCAGCTCCTGGCCGCAAAGATAGACCTGCGAGCAATCTTACCCAGATTGTTAAAAACAATCATGGGGCCTCCTTGGTCTCACCAAATCCTGTTTAACCTGCAGCCCCATCAGCCCCCATCTTGCCCCTGGTAGGCAAGTTTTTGTGTCTCGACTTTCGACTGACACCACCTCTGAGTCATTGGCAGCTTATATCGCTAGCAAATCTTCTGCTAGCATGTCAATTACCAAATTTAATTTCTCCACTTCTCCTGAAATATCATCATTCAAAATAAATTTTTCACATGATATGTTCCCAATCATTTGTGATCTCAAATTTTGGCCTCCACACATGACTGTTAACGAGTTCAAGCCAAAAAAGCGTAGCCAGCCTGTCACCCTTCAAGTCCCTTCAATAGAGGGTACCATTTCTGCAAAACTAACATCTTCTTCTGACCAAGTCTCTATTCATTATCAGAATGTCAGAGGTCTCATTTCCAAACTTAAAAATCTTTTCATGGCCAGCACTTCCTTCGATTCGGATATAATCGCATTCTCAGAAACATGGTTAAATTCAACCATATCTGATTTTGAAGTTTTTTCGAATAATTTTATTTTGCATAGAAATGATCGGCCGACCCGAGGTGGTGGGGTGTTAATTGCCGTTAAAGCAACTCTCCAGTCAGAACTTTATTGTTTTAGTACGCCTACTGACGCTGAGATTGCCTCAGTCAAGGTGTCTTTTCCTACACGGAATATTTATATTACATGCTCTTATGTTCCTCCTTCTTCTGATATTCAAGTTTATATGAAACATATTTCTTGTATTAAAGAAGTTTCTTCACACGTGCGTGATAATGACCTATTTATTGTGTTGGGTGATTTTAATTTGCCGAACATCTCTTGCTCATTATTCACTGCCGAAATTTACCCAGTGCCCTCAGCACAGCATGACTTTATAGATTGCACTTTTGATCTTTCGTTGTTTCAAATCAATTCAATTTCTAATCATTTGCTTAGAACACTTGATCTTGTGTTTGTTATTTCTAATATGTCTAGGTCCCCCCTTTATCTCTTCCTGAGGATGTATATCATCCAACTGTAGAGGTTGCAATGTTCAATTGTAATTCTCTCATTTCGTGCTCATCAGCCAATAAGCCCCACCGTTGCTTTCGCAAAGGAAATTATTCATTGCTGAATCAACTTATTTATGCAACCGATTGGACTTTCTTATATGACTCGGTTGATATGAATACTGCTATTAACTTTTTTATAACACCCTAAACTTTCTCTTAGATATGTGTATTCCCAAGTCAATTCCTTCGACTACTACTTCAAAGCCACCCTGGCTTACTCCCAGACTATCAAACCTACAAAATATTAAGTCTAAATATGTTAAAAAGTATAATAGATCTGGTACGAGTATTGACTTCTTCTTAATTCTCATTGCTATGAGAATTATCTTTCTCGTTGCAAAAAGCCAAATTTGCCCTAAATCCGAGACAGTTTTACAATTTTGTAAAGTTGAAGAGTAAATTTCAAGTTTGCCATCTTCTTTTTCTCGCAGGATGGATAAAGCTAGCTACTCTGATTCTGCTAACCTCTTTGCTAATTTTTTCCAATCAACTTACTCTTCCGTCTGTCCTAATAATAATTCTTAGCCTATAACTAGCCTATAATTCCTAGTTGTCTACTCAAGGAGTGTAGTGGTTCCCTTCTTCGTCCATTGCTAAAGCTTTTTAACCTATCACTTGAATATTCTGTCTTTCCATCTCTTTGGAAAGAAGTATCATTCCTCTCCAGAAGAAAGGTGGAAAGTCTGATATACAAAATTACAGGGGCACTGCAAAACTGTCCGCTATTACTAAATTATTTGAAAAATAATCACTTCCAACTTGCAGCATTTCTGCAAATGAGTTGTTTCCCCTGTTCAACATGAATTCGTAAAGAATCGTTCAACTACGACCAATCTGCTTGAGTTCACTTCCTTGGTAAATGATGCTTTCCTTTCGAAAATGCAAGCTTATGTCATTTACACTGACTTCAGTAAGGCGTTTAACTCTGTGCACCATGATCTATTACTCTTTTAACTGGACCGTGTAGGTTTCCCCGCGTCTCTTTTGCATTGGATTTCTTCTTATTTAAAAGGTAGAACCCAAAGAGTAATGCTGAGGCTGAATACCTTAAAACAGGTTCACATTACTTTTGGTGTTCCTCAAGGTAGTCAGTCATCTTGGACCTTTACTCTTTACTCTTTTTATAAATGATCTCCCCTACTTATGAATGCGGACGATGTGATACTTATTCTTTCATACACTAATCCCCTACATCATTCTCGTCGTCAAGACGATTTGAACGCTATGCAACTTTGGTGTTCGGCCAATCAATTGCATCTGAACTGTTCAAAGTGTATGTTTATCACATTTAATCGTACTACACCTCATCTTGTCAGTTATACAATCGACAATACTCCATTGAAACGTATACTAACAGTTAAGGATCTAGGCGTTCTTTTGGTTCTAAACTATGCTTCAATCTTCACATAGATACCATCGTTAATGAGGAAAAAGGTGTACTTGGATTCATTAAATGATGGTCTAAAAACTTTAACGATCCATTTATAACGAAACTTCTGTACATCTCTCTTGTTCGCCCTATCATTGAATACTGCTCTTGCATCTGGTCTCCGCAGTATAACAATAGCCAGGATCGTATTGAATCTGTTCAGAAGCAATTTCTGCTTTTTGCCTTACGAGGTTTGAATTGGGACCCTAATCTTCGGTTGCATTCCTATTCCAGCAGGCTGCTTCCTCTTAATCTTCCGTCGTTAACCAACCGTAGGACAATTCTCGGTGTTGTCTTTCTACATATGTTGGCTGTTGACGATATTTTGTTTTTTGATTAATTTTGTTAAATAATAATAGCTAGAGTCACAAAACTTGACATGTAGCTTCTAGAATAGTATATATATATATCAAGTACCTTTCATTTTATAGTTATCACCACCTCCCCGCTACTACCTCATAACTATAAATCAACACGTGGTTGGAGGAGGTCCTTGAACGATCTTCTCTTGAGCCTCTTGACTACACACCTCCTAGCGAGGTCTCTTGTTACCCGGCTGCAGTGTCGCTGCAAGCGTTCGTTGTACCGGTTGGCGAATGCTCCGACTTGGCTGTCTATGGTCTCCATTTTGAGGTCTCTGTGCAAGATCGAATTTCTGACGTACCAGTCTGCACCGGTAAATCGGTGCAAGGCCAAGTTTTGGAGTGTCTGAATCCGTCTTCGAGATGTCCGAGATGTCCGAGATGCAATGCCCCAAACCTGGATACCGAATCTCAAAGTTGGTACCACGACGTTGTAAACGGCCCGTTTGCAGCGAAGTGGCAGTGCCGTTTGCAGGGCCGGGGCTTAGTAGCCAGTTGGCCTTGGCCATCTTATAGCGGCACTGCTTAAGAAGGACGTCGATGTGCGCCCGAAATCTAAGCCTCTTATCCAGCACAATTTCAAGATACTTGGCGCTTCTGCCAGGGTGAAGGGGACTACCATCTATCCAGACTTCTGGAGCCTTGCCACGCCTCAGTGTGTAGTTGACCGCCTGGCACTTCGAGACATTGAGCTTGATGTTCCACCTGCGTGTCCAGCTCTCAAGCAAGCGGATGTATTCCTCTGACAGTGGCTTCGTACTCGCAGTGGGCGAAGTAAAATATTGCCACGTCATCGGCAAATGTGGCCATCAAGTATTTGCCTGGGGTGGCAAACTCGTGTAGGTCATCCGGAGTGGGGATGTCTGCCGTGTAAAAATTGTTGAGAAAGGGGCCCAGGACGCTGCCTTGGGGGACACCCGCCTTCATTTTGCGAACAGGAGAGATTGATGCTTTAATTTTGACTTCGAACTTTCGCTCCAGTAGATAAGAGCAGAGAAGTAGAAAGAAGGGGCGGGAAGACTCATCTTGATTTTCTGAAGCAATTCATCAATCCAGACTCGGTCGAAGGCCTGCTTAACGTCTACAAAGACTCCATAGCAGTAGTCTTTGTCGTCGTAAGCCTTAAGAATATGGTTAATCACTCTGTGAACCTGTTCAACAGCGGCATGCACTCCCCTGAACCCAAATTGGTGATCAGAATGGATGGCCATGCGATCCATAAGCCTTGAAAGTCGGGCGACAATCAGTCTTTCCCAGACCTTCGACAAGGAAGGCAGGAGATTGATCGGCCGATATGACTCAGGGTCATATTCCGGCTTGCCCGACTTATGGATCATATGGATCCTCGCTAACTTACACTGGGCAGGGAAGTGTTGCGTCCTTAATATGGCGTTGAAGATCAACGTTATAAAAAGGAGCGCGGGCATTGGTAGGGCCTTCAGAGTGGTGTGGCATATTCCATCATGGCCCGGTGCTTTAGCCCTGGGAAGGACTTTGAGGACGTTGCTCACCTCCTCCACGCGGATGGGGCCGATAGGTGGTGACATCTGTAGCAGTGTCCCCAACGCTCGGGTTATTTCATCGAGCTCTTCTGGGGAGGCCAGATCGAAAGTTGTAAACCATTCCTCCAGGTGGCTGGCGAAGGTATCAGCTTGCTCTTCGTCTGTAAGGCAGTATTTACCATTGTGGCGAAGAAGGGGAACGGTTCTCCAGGGTTGGCGCTTCAGGTTTTTAGTTGCTCGCCAGAGCGAGTATCCTGAGCCATGGGTATAGTCCATGGTCACCAACCTTCTATAGCAGGATGCGTCTTTGTGTCTGCGAAGGGCCTCCTTGAATTGCCGCTCCGCTCTTCGCCACTCCGCCTTGTCCCACGGGTGCTGATTCGTCTGGAACCTGCGTCTGCACCCCCTCTTGATCCTGAGCAGGATGGCTATGTCTGCGGCCAGTCCGTTGCCAGCATTATCCAGCCGCCTGGCATGGCGTCCTCTGGCTCTGCTATCCAGGGTAACTATCAGGGCCAGGTGGTCGCTGGGGAGATCTAAATCGTCAGCGATTAAGAGGCACTGGTCAGGGATCCCCTGTTAGATGGCGAAGTCTATACAATACGGAGTGCCTCTGCTGTCGTACGGGTATCTTGTGGGAGGACCTGTGTCGACATCTGCTCATTTGGTCTGCAATAGACTGCTCCAAGGTCCACGTTACCAGCATCAGTGGAGACTTTCACAGTAGAGTATTGGTAAACACGGTTAATAATACTCAATTGTGGGAAATGAACCAAGTTACTCCAGGAGAGGACAGCGCAGCCACCGCTAGCTGAGCGATTTTGAGTCCAGTGTACAGGGTATGCGTCGAAACCAAAGATTTTGGGGAAAGCAGGACCGTTAGTTCTAGTTTCTGACAGCAGAATCATTCCGATGTCGTGTTTTTGTACTAAGGCCTGCAATCAGCAGAGGGATGATTGAGCCCGCATTTAACGCATTTGTGGTGTTTTCTACAGTATGTGGCCGTGTGCCCGTACTCCGGACATCTATGGCATTGCACCACATCCTGGCTTCTTCGAGCAGTCTCAACCTTGACCACCTGCTTGCACAGCTTCCTGATGGTAAGAGCCTCCTTGTTGTTGGCCGCCGGCTGCAAGTTAATGAAGTGAATATTCATGGGCTTCTTGGTAGCTTTGCTGCTCGGATTGTGTATGTGGAGAACGGTATGGCCCTGGGTCCGCAGGTCATCGATGAGGTCTCGGTTGAGTGTGGTGTGGTGGAGGCCTTTGTTTACTATGCGGTAGGGCTTCTCCTCCTGCAGCTGGTATGAGTAGAACTCAATTTTATGTTCTACCAGTTTCTGTATGATGGCCCTGTATGTGGGCACATCATTGGCTAGGAGTCGCATAGTCCTACCTAGGTTGGATTTGATCGTCAAGCTATCCAGGTTCACTACTTCGGATAGTATGAGCCACACGTCGTTGATGTCGTCGATGCGATTTAGGACGATGGGGGTGGCTGCTTTCCTCCAGTGGGGGCGTTGTTGTTGGCCCTTTTATCGGGCACGGAGGAGCTGGTGCTGGCATGGGCGACAGCGTTGGGCTGGCTGCCGCCCTCAACCTGAGGAGTCGCAGAGGCAGGCAAAGTTCTCTTCTTGGACTGGTTTTATCTGCTCGGTCTCAGATTCGTCAGTATCCATGTCTTCGTCGTTATCGGGTGGGGTCAAGAGTGCATATCTATTGGGAGCATGAGTGCCAACTGGACTGGTGTTAGTCTTGTTCCGTTTTCGCCGCACGGCAGGTTGGGACCTGCTATCTGCGACTTTGCGCTTATCATTTGTATTTCTCGCCTGTGATTGAATCATTCGAGCCACGACTGCGGCGCCTGAATACAACTATTCTAAAACACAATAAAATGTACTGTTTTGGATTTCCTCGTATCAGCGGCAGCAAGCGCAAATTCAAAGAATTTCTGTATACATGTACACAAAAACATTCATGCGCGTCTGCTTTTTTTTTTTTTAATTTGTCTCTATTACTACTAAAGCAAGTTAACGCGTTGCGCGAGCTGCATTTGGTGTTGTAATAAGAGGGTTCATGGTATCCCCTAGTCGCGAGCTCCCGACCAGAACCTCTTATCTGTTTTTTAATTACATATATTGTTAGTTAATAATTACAAATATTATTTGTATGTAAGCATAATATAGTTAAGAAAGCATAACATTAGTTAAGGCATAATGTCGGGAACTAAGAGTATATTATTACTTTTTTAAATAATTTATAAACAAGCAAGGAGCCGAATTAGATATTTAAAGTTTGTTTAAAAGTACCAGCCGTCTGTCGCTGAAACCATGCCTTGTCGATCAGTTGCTGTGGTGGCCAAAGCTCGCGACGAGGTTAAGCGGTCGACGAGAGCGCATGCCTCGACAGCGAGCAGAACTTGGACAATAGCGACTGGAGTGACAAGAAGTGTTCGAGCTAAGTATATAGTATGTGAAGAGAAACTTGAGAACCGTAAGTGCACAGCGCAGCGCTAGGGCTCCAGGCAGTTCGGCAGGGTAATTGTAGGGAAATAACATACAGAGTAGATGTCAATAATCAATTATAATAATAGTCGAGAAGTGCGAATAAATTTAACAATAACACCGGATTTAACCATTTCTTTTACTTCACCATTATTACTAAAACTTGAACATCGAGGCAAGCCGGTGATCAGTGTTTTGTCCAATTGTAGTTACACGAGGCTTAGTACCGACGTACGCGAGAGCGACTACCTTATTTAGACCACATTTGGGTAATAACGTCAGTGATATTCATAGAGAGTCGAAGGCAGACTAGTACGTTCTTGAGTTTGCCGAGTGTGCCTACTTGTGTTTATAACAACTACCGTACTTATCATAAGATATTAACGTAAGCGGAGACCATCGAGCCTCGAAGGCAAACTCGAGCATCTCTGGGACAAGCTTTACGCTTTGCCTGTTGAATTTACACGGATTGTAGATAATTGTGCTGCGTTAATCCTAGGGTTTTGGAACATTCCAATGTTCAGCAGTAGATCTTATTGTGCTATAGAATAATCGTATATACTCAAAAAAAATAAAAATCATTTAAATAGTCGCTTAAATTGGTTGGTAGTTCCAATTGACTTATTTATTCCATTTATTGCTATATGTTGGAATGGGGTAAAGGGGTAGCTATTAAATGAGAGATAATTTACCTGCTACTTGTCAATTTTGTGACTGAAGCTCTTAAAACCAAAGAGATTTGTTTAAAAACATGACTTCGATGGGGATTTTTATCGATTGTTTGGAACCGTAGCAAGTTATTAATATTGGAAACAAGCTGGTACTGCGCGGGCACTAGGGGGACCCAGATACCAAATTTCAAGTCTCTAGCTCTTATAAGTTCTGAGATCCTTGCGATCATACATACGGATGGACGGACAGACAGACGAATATGGCCAGATCGACTCGGCTATTGATGCTGATCAAGAATATATGTACTTAAGGGGGTCTGCCCCCTACTGCCCGCGCAGTACCAGTTTGTCCGATAGTCGATAACTTGTCCCGAATCCAAGTAATCCATAAAAATTGATATCGTAATCCTATTTTTTTTTAGCAAATTTCGTTACAAGAGCTAGAGTCACCAAACAAAAGTATACATATATCAAGTATCTTTCTTTTTATAGCTATCGCCACCTCCCTGCTACCACCACATAGCTATAAATCAAGTAGATAAACCAATTTGTATTCCCCACCAATTTAAGCCACACTTTAAATGCAATTGACCTTAAGAGAATATACAGATATGCTTTAGCACAATAAGATCTACTGTTGAAAACATCGGTTAAGAAACACAAAAGTTATTATAGAAAACGAGTAATAATAAGTATATATATTGGCAGCCAACGTGTCAGCGGCAGCTAGTGCAAAGCGCAAGAATTCATTCACGCGTGTCTTGATTGAATCAACAGCATTGCAATTTACTCTATTAACAGCATTGCAATCAACAATTTTATTGTTTTCTGTGCTGCTATTTGAATTGGGTATGCAAGTGGTGCGAGCTGTTGCTGTTTCGATTCCTAGTGAGGGAACGATTTTTCTTTTAACTGCTCGAGCAAACGAGCGCGTAGCGCGAGCTGCATTTACTGTTGGTAAAAGAGAGTTCAGGGTATCGCCTAGTCGGGTGCTCCCGACTAGAACCTCCTACTTATTATATATTTTTACACTTCCATCCTGATTTTGTTTTCTAAATTTTGCATTTTTTGTGCACCGTTGTTCGTTTTGCTCTGCGCTCTCGCAACTTTTGCTTAACTTTAACCCCGGTAGAAAATATGTCGAGCTGTAAAAAACCGTGTACGTTCAATCAGGCTGAAGGCGGCTGCGCACAGCCGCAATTTGTTTACTGTCCCAATTTTTGCATTTGCCATATACATCTGTCCAAACACCGACGCATCTAATTTCCGTGCCTAGCAACTTGGATTTATCCCCAATGCTGTCATTATCGCCTTCTCCAACCGATTGTCTTCGTTCTCCTCTTTGAAGAAAACCGACTTTTTTTTTTGCTCCCCGTTTTCCTTTTAGATTTCAATAAAACACCGGCGTTTTAATATATCTATTTAAAATATTTTCATTATTCTGTTTACCTTCTCGGTTAATTTTTTTTCTTTTATCGCTTGTGCCCTGTACATTTTAAACATATTAATATTGTCAGTTTAAAACTTGCGTTCTTGTCCATTTTTTCTTGTGCGATTGCTCTATTAGCTATGTGGGTAAGCTGCTTGTTGTTGCTTATATTTAACTGCACATCGCATCTCTTGGTGTGGAAGATCTTGTGAGCAAGTAAGCAATCTATAAACAGATTATTCTCTCGCACTCTCGTGCTCTCGTGCCTTTTTTAACTTTGACCAGGAATAGCATTAGGGGTCTGATTGTTGGTTTTCGTAAACCAAACGATCAGCTCACAGCCCTGGATACCCAATTCAAAAGCCTAAAACTGTTGGATGAGTCTCCAGGGCCTAAAAAGTCTTCTACTGGTGTTTTGCCGTTGCCTAACACCCATCAGCCCCCGATTGCGATTCAGCAGCCTACTACCCCGATCACACAGCAGCTGAGGTCTGCTGTGGAAATTGGTTCTGTACCGAAATGTGAAACATCGGTATGGGAAAAACCAATTGAACGAGTCGTCCGCTGTCGTAGAAGTTCCGAAAGAGCGACAGCAACAACTAAATTTACAGCGGCCGTTAGAAGGTTCGCCGTCCGGACTAACAGCTGTTTAAGTACCACAGCTGATAGTGTTCCCACTGTAACACTTGTGGTACCTAAGCCTCTAGTGGGCCTTCCACCGAAGAGACATATTTTTGTTTCTAGGCTTGCCCCTCACATCGGATGATGTAAAAGCTTTTATACCGGCAAAAATTCAAGTCCCAGGTATAATGGTGGAAAAATATTTCATCCTTTAACATAAGTGCTCCGCCAGAAACAACATTTGTTCTAAAGAATTTTGGCCGGAACATTTAAAAACCAATGAAACTTTATTTGCTGTGTCAAAAAACTAGATTCTTCTCTTTATCTTGTTTATGCGATCGTTAGAGGTCTTAGATCTAAACTTGGTGGCAACTATTTAGATTCTCTTGCATTTAATTTTCACAATATGGCTTTTACAGAGACATGGCTTAAGCCGGACATTTCAGATTCTTCAATTTTTACTTCCCAATACACCACTTATAGATGTGATCGAGCTTCCCTTATCGGGGAAGGAGTACCACATATGTTGATTCTGCTCTTTCGTCAGAACGAATTGATCTTGCTATCTCTGAGATTGACTTGGTGGCTGTAAGTTTCTGTATCTTTATTTTGTGTTCCTATATACCCCCACTATATAACATGTCTATTTACCAAAGCCATCTTAACGCTATTAGCTCTTTCTCCTCCCTACTTTCTGATACGGACCTTTTAGTTGTTTTTGGGGACTTACATCTCCCAGCTGTCGATTGGTCACCGCCATTAGATTCAAACTTTCTGTTGCCCCCTTTGTCAAATGAATTTATTGATGGCTTACATGAAATGTCCTTACGGCTGGTTAATCGGGTGTGCAATGCAAGAAATAGATCTCTTGATCTGATCTTCGAGTTGACCCGCTTACACTTCCTGAAGACCCTTTCAATCCAATTCTGGATATGGTCATTGATCTACCAGCCCGAGTGCCTATCAAGGAATCGGAAGAAAGGCTGATTTTCATAATCTGAATGATCTTATTCTGCAAGTCGATTGGTCCCAACTGTAGAATTGTGAAGACATTGATGTTGCCAATGAACTTTTTTATGATACCTTTTACTCGTTCTTTGATATCTGCGTTCCTCTTGATCACCCAGCGAAGTCTGGTGGGCCTCCCTGGTTCTCAAGGGAACTAATGAGATAACAAAATTTAAAGTCGATTCCTTCCGCTATGCAGTTACCTTCGCAGCTGTCGTCTCCAGTTCGCACATATTTCTAAGCAATTTTTTAACTTTATCAATTCTAAAAGTAAGAGTCTTATTCCACTATGCTTAAGAAATGTTACATTTTCAAACTTCACATATTGGTGTTCCATTGGCAAGTGTCGGTTGTCGGTAACATATGAGTGGCAAAAGTATTGCTTCTTTAAACAAACATCTGATTGGTTTGATTTGGTATACCAAAAGTCAAATAATACGGCCCCGATAGATCTACATCCACCTACCTTCTTGAATTGACTAATTAACGGGTTTAAGAAAAGAATGCAGACTGATTTCAGAGTATTTGCGAAACAGAACTCAAAAAGTTATTTTCATAAATTCGTTTTCTAAACGTATTCTAGTGATTTTCGGTAATCCTCAAGGTAGTCATCTTGGCCGAGCGCTTGTTTTTTTCTTTTCATAAATGAGCTTCCCTCGATACTGTCTCACTTTCGAGTATTAATTTATGCTGATGATGTGAAATTATGCCTTGCATATAAAGAAATGTCATCATTTTATCTTTTACAAGCTGACATAGATGCGTTTCAGTCTTGGTGTAAAGTCAACCTGTTAAATTCGAACAGCTCTAAATGTAAGGTTATGACTTTCTATATGAGCCCTTCTCAATTGGTTTCTTAAATTTTTGAAGGCTTACCTCTTGAGCGTTTCAGCAGATCTTGTAATTAAGTTTATGATCTAGGTGTTACTTAAGTTTATTTGAAACATATTACTTGTTTTAAAGAAGTTTCTACACATGTGCGTGATAATGACTTATTTATAGTGTTGGCTGATTTTAATTTAACTAACATCTGTTGGGCATTATTCACTGTCGAAAATTATTTAGTACCGTCAGCACAGCATGACCTTATAGATTGCATGCTTGACCTTCATTGTTTTAAATCAATTAAATTTCGAATCATTTGAAAAGAACACTTGTTCTTGTATTTGTCGATGATTACCTTATTGCTAATGCGTAGAAGTTGCAATGTCCTATTGCAATCCTCTTATTTCTAACTCATCAGCTACCAATAACCGATTCATCTTTTTTATATGACTCGGCTTTTATTATAACACCCTGAACTCCCTCTTAAAAGTTTGTTTTCCCAATTTAATTCTTTCAACTGCTTCTTCAAAGCCACCCTGGCTTACTCCCAGACTATCAAACCTAAAAAATAATATGTCTTAATATTTTAAAAAAGTTTTATAAGTCTGGTTAGAGTATTAATTTGGTTAAATACCATATTCCATGGCCAATTTCCTTCGAATTTCTTTTTTCTGAATTCTCAGTGCAATGGAAATTATCTGACTTTAATTTTGTAAACTTCAAGCGTAAATCTTTAAGTTGCCATCTTCTTTTTTTCTCGGGATGGATAAAGCTAGCACTGATTGTGATTCTGCTAACCTCTTTGCTAATTTTTTCCAATCAACTTACTTTTCCGTCTGTCCTAATAATAATTCTTAGCCTATAACTTCCTCTAAGTCTACACCTACTCCTATTATTTCCCATTTTTTCTCCTTTCAGCTATAAACTCTTTAAAATCTTCTTACTCTCCTGGGCCTGAGAATATTCCTCGTTGTCTACTCAAGGAGCTTAGTTCTTCCCTTATTCGTCCATTGCTAAGGCTTTTTAAACTATCTCATGAATCTTCTCTATTTCTATATGTTTGGAAAGAATCTTATATCATCCTCATTCCTTTCCACACGAAAGGTGGAAAGTCTGATATAAAAAATTACAGCGGCATATTTGAAAATAAAAATAATAATTTCGAATTTGCAGCATTTCTGCAAATCAGTTGTCGCTCCTGTTCAACGCGGATTTGTAAAGAATCATCTGAATTTACTTCCTTGGTAATTGATGCTTTCCTTTCTAAAATGCAAACTGATGTCATTTACACTGACTTCAGTAAGGCGTTCGACTATGTGCACCATGATATTTTACATCTTAAACTTGACCGATAAGGTTTTCCTCTCTCTTTTGCATTATATTTAATCTTATTTAAAAGAAAGGACCCAAAGAGTAATGCTGAGGCTGACTTCCTCAAAATAGGCTCACGTTACTTCTGGTGTTCCTCAAGGTAGTCAAGTTGGTCCTTTACTCTTTTCTCTTTTTATAAATGATCTCCCCTCAGTTTTATCACATGCCCGTATACTTATGAATGCGGACGATGTAATACTTATTCTTTAATACACTAATCCCCTACATCACTCTCGTCTACAAGATGATTTGAACGCGTAGCAATTTTCGTGTTCGGCCAATCAATTGCATCTTAATTGTTCAAAGTGTATGCTTATGACCTTCAATCGTAATACACTTTATTTTGCCAGTTATACAATCGACAATTCTCCATTGCAACATATACGAACAGTTAAGGACATAGGCGTTCTTTTTGATTCTAAGCTCTGCTTCAATCATATAGCTACCATCGTTATGAGGCCAAAAGTGTACTGGGTTAATTATACGCTGGTCTAAAGAATTTAACGATCCTTTTATAACCAAACTCCTATACATATCTCTTGTTCGCCCCATCCTTGAATACTGCAGTATAACAATAGCCAGGATCGTATTGAATTCGTTCAGAAGCAATTTCTGATTTTTGCCTTACGAGGTTTGAATTGGGACCCCAATCTTCGGTTGCCATCCTACTACAGCAGGCTTCTTCTTTTTGACCTTCCTACATAAGTTGATTGTTGGCGACAAAATTTTTTTTTTTCTATTAGGTCGTCTTCAATAATTTGTTCCGTATAGACCTACCAGGAATTATCACTCTTATTCCTACTAGCATACCTTTCCGGAAAGGCTATAAATTTCCCCCACCGGGTCGGTGTTTTCCCATCACTATCTCATTATCCTATCTACTTAACACTCTATATATCTAGTATAAATTTCCATACTTTATTAAAAACTTCTTTCTTTCTTTTTTCCTATTTATTGTACTTTCTTAAATAATTTAGTAAATTAAGATTATTTTTAATTTTTACTTAAGAACACAATTTTCTCTACTAACACCTTCCTTCCTAGCTGTAGGCTCTAATAACGTAACTGACAAAATTAGCTGTGAAAAGGGGCATAGCTGGCCGGCAAATAAAACACATACATCGGTCGGTGATGCTATTAGAATATTGTGAATTCTAATTAGGGTTTTAGCATTGAATACTCATAATTTGATGCAATAAATAATAAGGAAGACACTCGTTTTTGTCGCCTATTAATAAGTAATTAAAAAAAAGGATCTCAGAACTTATAAGAGCTTGAGAGCTTTTGAACATAGGTCCTCCTAGCGTTCGCGCAGTACGAGTTTGTTTCCGAAGATCGATAACTTGCCTCGTTCGATATATATATCGATATAGTAATTTTTGAGCAATTCTCTTAGATTTGAAGAGCTAGAGTCACTAAACTTGACGTATAGCTTCGAGAATGGCTTATACAGATAAAGTATCTGTTCTTTTAAAGGCATTAATCAAATAAATAAAACAATTGGAATTACCCTTCAACTTAGCCAACAATTTATTGTGTTGCATATAAGAATATTCTATAGCTAAATACGATCTACTGCTAAGCATTTCATTATGATTGGTTAAGTAACACAGAAGTTATAAAAGAAAACATGAATATTTACAAGCTACATGTTTTCGGCAGCTAAGGCAAATTGTAAGAATTTCTGTACACAATTGTAGTTGCAATTACAATCGCAATTGCCGATGCGATTATATCTTACACCGGGCTCTGCGAATCATAAAATTCGTTTTCTAATCAACACTAAATTTTGGGATGGTTGTGAAGTATGGGGCGGTTGAATGGAATTGCGGTACAGGAAGGTAACTTTTTATACCCTGAACCCATTGGAAATGGGTAAAAAGGGTATAATGTATTTGTGCAAATGTATGTAACAGGCAGAAGGAAGCATCTCCGACCCCATAAAGTATATATATTCTTGATCAGCATCTATGGCCAAGTTGATCTAGCCATGTCCGTCTGTCTGTCCGACTGTCTGTCCGTCCGCATGTATGAACGACCAATTTCATTGCCGAGTTGTTTGTGTTTTTTATTGGTTTTTGTTGTTCCTTATGGAAATTGTTTTGAAGCTGGTAGTCTGAAGTTCGGGCGCAATTCAATAATATTGTATATATGATGTATTTGTGCGCATGAACACTATTTGTCTTTGAATTTTGGGTATCCAAATTTCTGTCTGCAACATCGGAATCAAAGTGTTTTGAAAGGAGCTTTTGATCCAATCGTCCTCTCCAATAAGGACACTCAATATTTGAAAATCAATCTGCATAGTAGCTTTTTATTGTTCGACGATATTTATTTTTGTATTTTTATGGTCTTTGGTATATTTTAATTGTTGCATATAAGGAATGTATGTACGTATTCGTACTAGTAGATTGGGATTGAAACCTTGAATAGAAAACATTTCCTTAATAAAGGTTATAATAGTGTTTGTAATTATTTTTTTAAGGTTTATGAGCTCGAGAGAAGATTTAAGCAACAGCGATATTTGTCGGCCCCTGAGCGAGAACATTTAGCAAGTCTTATTCACTTGACGCCCACACAAGTAAGCAATTATATATACTTTACTATTAATATTTAAATAAAAAGATATTTTAAAAAAGATTAAGATTAAAAACCTATCGGGAATGCATATGTACACTCATATATTGATAAGGTTTTACACCAAGTTAGGATCAATTAAACTACAAGATTTTTGCGTTGCAATCTTTTAAAATTTAATTTACAACAATATTTAGAAACACGTGGATGTTTATATATTTTTGGGGTACAATGTAGATATAAACAGTGCTAAGAGAGAAGTGACGCTTTTTGCACAATGGCTTGTTTTGTGTTGGTTCTTTGGACAATATTATAATAATATTTTTCAAGAAGGGATTGCGTAAATTTATAAATGCAGAAAGTTTTATATTTTTACAACATTTTCATAGTTTGTGCATTTGCGCAAATTAAATGTAATTTAAAACAATTAAGAGGCTCTGGTCGGGAGCCCTCGACTAGGGGATACCCGGAACCCTCTTCTGCCAACATGAATTGCTGCTCGCACTGAGCGCTCGTTCGCTTTAGCAGTAATAAAAGTAAATTTAAACCAAAATCAAATTTAGTTCCCTCAAAAATATTCGAATTCGTAATAGACCACGCTTCTTCCCGCTGCCTCTACTCAACAACCAAGCCAACAACTAATCGAAACTGAAAAAAAAAAACAAATTAAAATAGCAACACATACACACAGGACAGAAAAATATACAGTCGCAATTGCAATGCTATTAATAGAATTCATTAAGGACGCGCGTGAATATGTTTGTGTTCATGTATACAGAAATTCTTGAAATTTGAGCTTTCTGCCGCTGACACGTGGGCTGCCAATATGTATATAACCACACATTTTCTTTAATATCTATTGTGTTTCTGAAATTGATGAAATTGTGTCTTTAATTAGAGGGAAATACAAATTGATTTATGGCTATATGGTGGTAGGGGGGAGGTGGCGATAGCTATATAATGAAAGATACTCGATATATATATAATATCTTAGAAGCTACATGTCAAGTTTGGTGACTCAAGCTCTTATAACTTACGAGATATGCTTAAAGATCAGGATTTCGATATGGATTTTTATTGATTACTTGGAAACGGAGTAAGTTATCGATTATCGGAAAAAAACTCGTCCCTTGCAATAGAAGGACCTATGTTCCAAATTGAAAGTCCCTAGCTCTGAAAGGTCCTGGGATCCTTGCATTCATACATACAGACAGACGGATGGAGAGACGGACGGTCAGACGGATATGGCAAGATCGACTTGGCTATTGGTGCTGATCAGGAATATATATACTTTATGGGGTCGGAGATGCTTCCTTCTGCCTGTCACATACATTTGCCCAAATAGATTATACCCCTTTTACTCATTTTAAATGGGTTCAGGGTATGAAAAAATTATGAATTACAATTTCATAACCTGAACCCATTAAAAAAATGGTGCAAAGGAATTTGTCGCGATGAATTACCCTTGCAGAAATATGACTTATAGCCTTTCTCCACTGGGCTTAAGAAATGTCACATTTTAATGTTTCACATATTGGTGTTCCACCGGTTTTCGATAACATTTGAGTGGCAAAAGTACTGCTTCTTTAAATAAACAGCTGATCGAGTTGCTTTAATTTACATAAGCGCCGCAAAGATTTCCTTTCAAAAGTCAAATAAAACGGCCACAAAGTAGGGACTCCATTTAATGGACTGCTTGTGGGACTTGGCCAACTTTAAATGTTAAAAACTGTGGGAATATTACAATTTAAAATTATAATTTAAACTTACCGCTTGCCTTCGTTGCAATATCAGCTGCTTATGGTAATGAGCACATTCACATTTTTCACAACATCGATAAATCAGCGTAAAAAATACAACCTTTTCCGGGCGACATTTTTGCTAAATTTGTAAAATGTGTTTTCTTACGGGTAAACGTACATGCCGCATATTACACATTGTGCAAAAATGTGATATTTTCAGAAATGTGTTCAGTGGACAGAGGCTATTAGTTTTTTTTTAAGCAGAATAGGTCCCCACAGTAAACAAAAAATTAGAATATTAGATATAAATATTTTATTTAGGTCTTTTAAATTTTTATTAAATAAAAATAGATCAGATTCTTCTCATTATGCCTGACTGGACCATGAAATGCATGATAGAGCATTTCAATGTGTGTGCCTTTTGCTACTATAGGCACATCCCCGGTAGACCTGGTCTTTATTGATTTGCTCCGTGAACTGTCGAATTGCTTCCACATTACGTTCATTTAAGAGATGAAGGTATGTGAGACTTAGTAGTAGAGTTCGCCGATCCTTTGACTCTATCCAAGATGTTATTATGATTTATAAAAAGAGTCCCATTTACATTAGCCCGATCAGCGAATGTAATGAGGTGTGTGCCTTGGAGCCAGGTCTTAGAGCCATTATCTACTCGCACTTCTGCTAGTTTATCGTTGATAATTATCATCCCTTCGTCCACCTGAGTAATCGGCTCCAAATTGCTAGGCTGGATTTCACAATGAGCCACCCCTCTGGCGTGTAATTCTCTGGGGCATGAGCTTTCTTTTGACAATCTGCAGAACGTCGCTCCAGGGGATACGGTGCAGCTTTCAAGAGAGTAAATGTTTCCATCACACTCCGCCACGGTGGTGTCTGTTACTTGTAATATGTAGCCTTTATGAATGACGGGGAAAATTGTTATTTTCTTACAAGCTAGCTTAAGTTTCGGGAACTAAATAATGAAGTAAAAAGCGTTGTTAGATTGCAGTACTTTAAGGGACGAAACGGACAAAAGTGCTGCTATGGGGGTGTCGGTGGGCTCCTCAAGCTAAACTGATTTCAAGTCAATATGGTCTAAAATATTCGGGTTTACAATGTATGCCTTTGCATACGATATTGCGAGCATTAAATTTTACATTTCCATCATCAGCATCCTATTTCTAGCCAATAGCGTTTCATACAAGTGTTCAGTCTCCACTTGTGTGTCTTTTGCGGCCTTGAGAATTTGATTGACGGTGATTGTGAGCTGATTAACTTGGTCCTGTACCTTGGTATTTATCACTATTTGTCTATTGTTTTCGCGTATTAACTGTAGTTCTCTAAATTTTATTTTTTCTAAATCGTTGGCATCCGGAGTGCCTGCTACGACTTTCAGCATAGACCCTTAGAAGTCCAAACTTCTGGCCACCCCATGGTGTACGCCCAACGCTTCCAGCGCTGCGAAGCCAATGACAGGGACAATATGATAATTAGTTCAAACCTGTGGAAAGGAATTTTAGCTATTTTTGTGTTTCAATATTGGGTAACCCACCACCACCAGAACTTATAACGAGAGCAAGCGTTAATATCTAAATCTTATAACTAATTGGAAGAAGCGAGCCAAGTGGCTAAAAAGATTGGTAATATAAAAAAAATTCAAGGGCCTTATTCTCGTGGTGATTACCTCAAGTTGTCCTTGTGGACAACCCTCCCTCTAATGAGGACCTCGGTCCCCAGATCTGCTTCCACGGCCTTCGCATCACATAAAGGTGTGAGTTTGTTCCCGAGCCTTCGGTTGGAGTTGACCAAAACTTTGTCACCAACGTCGAAGACCCTATTTTGCCTCTTGGCGTTCTCCCTAGCTCTGAGCGCCGTCTGGGCGTTTCTGATCTTGTTTTATATCTTCTCTTGTGGCTCATCTGTGTGCGCCTGAACCAAATCAACTGGTCTTTTGTCGATGACCGAATGGATCGACTTATTGTAGTCAGTTGTAGCCAGTAAAATTATTTCTACGGTGTCACTTATACCTTTATCGATCTTTAGGCATCTGGATAGCTCTAACAGAGTGCTGTGAAAGCGCTCAACCTGTCCATTCGAGATGCTATGCTATGGTGGTGCATTTGAAATGCTGACCCCATAGTTGTTTGCAAGCATAGCCACGATTGTTTCTGAATTCAATGACGGTTCATTGTCACATTAAATAGATCTGGCTTTTGGGAAAAAATTCATCAGTTGCATTGAGGCTGTCTTCAGATCCACAATGGTTCTTGAAGGGACCGGTTGGAAAACAGTAAATTTAGAAAACTTGTCGATGCAAGTGAGAAAAAATTTCCTGTCAGTGGAGAAAATGTCTATGTGCAACGTCTCTCCTACATGTGAGGGGATCGGCGTCTCGCCAAGCTCTTGTTTCTTGGGGTGTCTATCATATTTAGCCCTAGCACACATTTTGCAATTCTGTACTATTTCATTGGCTATCTTTGACATCTATGGGAAGTAGTACTCGGAGAGTACCTTCTTTCTCCAACCGCAAATACGTCCACTACACGATGTTTTCAGAGCCAGAACTTCGTGGCCGGGTGTCTTTAAACCAATGCGTCTTTTATCATTGCAAGCGTATGCAAATCACAGTGGAGGGCATTTAGGCATTTGGTACATCTTCGAGTTCCTCTAGCAATGATTCAATGCGAGTATAGTTGATCAAGTAACTTTTCTTATTCCCAAACAGAATGAAACTGCGTTTCATTCTAGCACTATTTGGTTTTGAAAACAGTGCAAGGGTTTGATTTTTGACTCAATGGTGTTGGTGAGAAGACGTCGCTGTGGATCGTTGCTGCACAGGACTCTACCTCTAGTTCACCTAAAGCGCTGAGCTTTAGATACAAATAGTGCCTTAATTTGGCAAGTGACCATACAATGGCCAATAGGTCTCTCTTATTTGTTGCGTAGTTAACCTCACTGTCCTTTAATGTTCTCGAAATCACTGTTATAGGACGACCCTCCTGAGACAAAACCGCACCTATTCCGAGGGGCGAAGCATCGGTCGTTAGATCAAATGGCTTCTAAAAGTCGGGATACCTGAGCATGACATCATCGGATGCCAAAATATTACGCAACTTCTGAAACGCCCGTTTGCTGCGCTTCAGAGATTTGGACCTTTATGTTTCTAGACTTATGTTTACTGACTGATGGGTCTTGCTATTGCAGCGAAGTCCCTAATGAAACATCTGTAATAACTTGCGAGGCCTAGAAATGATCTGACCTCAAACAGCGTTTTTGGTTCTGGAAACTCCTGTATTGCCCTTACATTCTCTGGATCTGTCGTGGCACCTCCGCTGGTGACTATGAATCCCAGAAAACTCACTCTAAAAAAACGCGATTTCTCGACTGAGACCCTCGGGTTTGCTTCGTGCAAACTTTTTATGACCCAATCCACATGTTTAATGTGGGACTCCTCATCTTCTGAGAAGATAATTACGTCAGCGACATAGACATAGCAAAACTTGCCAATCTGCTCTAGCAGTATGTAATCGAAGGTTCTTTGAAAGATGCTTGCTGTATTCTTTAGTCCAACAGGGAGTCTTTTGAACTTGTATTTCCCCCCGCGAGAATGATCTGGTGATAACCAGACTTGAGGTCTAATGTTGAGAAGTATTTGGCTTTGCCCAAATTTCCCAATATCATCGAGAGGTTTGGCATAGGGTACTGTCAGGTACCGTTCTTTCGTTCAGTTTGCGAAAGTCTATTACCAATCTCATTTTTTTATTACCTGCCTCATCAGTGCCTTTTTTGTCTGCTACCCATACTGGGTTATTGTAAGGTGAGACGGACTTTTGAATTATGTCATTCTTGAGCAGATCTTTGATTTCTTTATTAACGAAATCAGCTAACGAATAAAGCTTGGCAAACAAAGGTTGCTCATCTGTGCTCCTAATGGTAGCCACGACTGATGTGTTATACGGCAACGCTTCATCTGGGTCTGCAAAAGCCATTTGTCTGGTCTTTAGCATTTTTAAGAAAGAACTTTTAACTAATGGGTGTGCGTCTGCACAATCTACTTTTGTGAAATTTACGTTGGCACAATTGTAGAAGGAGAATTTTTCGACATCCGTACCCCACTTAAGTTGTCCTAAAGCTAAACAAAGGGAGGATCCTACCTGTGTTAACAGGTCAAGGCCTATAATGCCATCAAATGTAGACAAATCTGGTAAAATAAAGAATGTTGCTTTTGTATTGAATATCGACACAAAGCATTTTTGTGTGATGTTTGTCGTTCCATGGATTGAATGAATTGTGAAATTTATGTCAACCGGGCAAAAGCCTTTTAATCCTTCGTATGGTCGAATGAAATTCTTTGACGTGCCCGTATCGATGAGGAACTTCATATCAGTCCCCGCTACTCTTCGTCGGATGAGAGGGAGCAGGGACTTACTCCTAAAAAATTGACCGCATCCGAACCAACATCGCTGTTGCCATTGTCGTCAATTTGCGACACTGCGCTATCAGCGGCTGTGGCATATGACTCTGACCCCCCTGGTGCGCCCTGCGCAACATGGTTTACCCTTTGCTGCTTTCTCTGAGCACTTGTGCGATCAGATTGGGCTGATCTCTTGTTTACATAAGCTGGGGCTTGTGAGGGCTGTAGCATCCTTGATATGGAAGGGTCAACTTCCATTGTCACTGGTGCCGTATTGTTATTCTGTTGTCTGCCGCTTTTTTGATCGGCTTGGCTTTGCGTCCTGGCCTGTTTATTGTAGTGTGGTTTTTTCTGACCATTTGACTGTGGCTCCCCCTGCTGGCTAGTCTGCACTTTGGTGCTTGGTCTACGCTCATTTTCCTCCTGACTTCTAGCGTAGTTAGCCGCAAAGGCATATTTCTCATGGTTAGATTCAACCTCCTGTGCAAGGGCGAAAAGCACGTCTGTGAAATTGCGTTTGAGGCCTGATATAAAAAAAATTTTTTTTTGTCGCATAAGCCTTTAGCCATAATTGGCTCATATGACATACTCTCTACTTCGTCGTTATACTGAAGTAGCGATAGGCCCCCCTACCTCAAGGTGCCTATCTCCTGTTCTATTACATGGATGGATCGTTTGTCACTGTACGTGAAATCGAGGCTATTTATAATCGCATCAAAGTTCAGTACTGTGCCAAACGAAGCTGGTACTGCATCAGCAGGGCCCCTGACCTTGCTTCTAATAATGATAACCGCCTGATAGTGGCGTGAACTAGCATTGTATGGCTTGAAAGCCTGATATGATGACAGCGCTGCTTGCCTCCACGACACATAAGATTCCTGTGCTCCGGAAAACTTGGGCAAGCATTTGACGGCGTCAAGTGGCTCGTCGCAGCGTATTTCATTGTTTATTTCAATGGCCGCATACGTTTGCACTTCTGGCGTAGTAATGCGCGCAGCCGTTATCTTTTCAGGTTAATTCTGTGAATTAACTCTTGTTATCTCTGTTGGTTTGCAGCAGCTTGCTCAGCTAAGGCGCTGGCGATGGTCGTCTGCACTATTGCCCTGAGTTGTTCAGGTTGAGTGTCACAGTCAGATTCTGAGTGACTTGAATAGTGGCGTATCAATTTACGCCAGAGCGCTTAACTACAAAGTAACGTAATGACAACTAACGAATAGAGTGGGAAGCAAGCCGACAAAATGCGCGTTCTTGCAATCAGCTTTAAATACAAATCACAGCGGCTTCGGTGTACAATTTGTGTTATAGCCCTTTAGCGCACTTCTGCCAATGTATTTTTCACAAGGGCGAAGTTGTTGCGCTGTTGCTGCTGCCTGTCTTGACGAAGGTTACCAATCAGAACTTGTTGCACTTTTGCACGTTTTGAACAAGTGCAGTTGTTGTTATAGTGTTTCAGATTTTATCTAACACTCGCGTGGGTAATTTCCTTGTATTATTACCACGAGTTGGGCGCCAAATAAGTAATGTCTGAATAGCGAACCGTCCTCTCCGAATATAACAAGTCAACTGAATGAGGTACAAATTCGTTTGCTTAAGACTAACATCAAGTGGAGTCAGAATCATAGCGGCCACGCAAAAGTGCTGTGCTTGCCGGCTATGCAACGACTTCCTGCACAATACTTGGTCAGCAAATTGTGTTCAGAGTCATATTCCCGACAATGACCGGGAGTGAGTGAATTTTAGTAAACTTGCACACATACACATTCATGCGCGTCTGCTTTGAATTCCATCAACAGCATTGCAATTTCAATTGTATTGTTTTCCGGGCTGCTATTTTAATTCGCTTTTTGGTCATTAAGACTCAATTATTGGTGTGTCTGTTGAGTAGAGGCGGGAGCAAGTAGACTGACAAGGCAATTTTATTTTTTGTTTAAATTTATCTTTTTTACTACTAAAGCAAACGTGCGTATAGCGCGAGCTGCATATGGTGTTGGAAAAAGAAGGTTTAGGGTATCCCCTAGTCGGGAGTTCCCGACTTGAACCTCTTACTTGTTATACTCTGAACCCATTAAGAATGGGTAAAAAGAGTATAATGTATTTGTGCAAATGTATGTGTATGCATCTTCGACCCCATAAAGCATATATATTGTTGACCAGCATCAATAACCGAGTCGATATAGCTATGTCCGTCTGTCCGTCCGTCCGTCTGTCCGTATGCATGAACGCAAGGATCTCAGAGCCTATACGTCTAGAGACTTGAAGTTTCGAATGAAGGTCCTCCTAGTGTGCGCGCAGTACGAGTTTGTTTTCGAGAATCGATAACTTGTCCCGTTTTCAAGTAATCGATAAAAATTATATTTTTAGTTTTGAGCAAATCACGTAAGTTATAAGAGCTATGGTCACCAAACTTGACATGTAGCTTCTTGAATAGTATATATATATCAAGTATCTTTCATTTTATAGCTATCGCCACCTCCCCGCTACCACCACATTGCTATAAATCAAATAGATAAACAAATTTGTATTGCCCGCCAATTTCAATCACAATTTTAATGCAATTGACTTTTTGAGAATATACAAATATTCTATAGCACTGTTAAATCTATTGTTGAAAATTTTATCAAGACCTGTTAAGAAACACAAAAGTTAATAAAGAAAGCGTGTTTTGGCTGCCCATGTGTTTGAAATAAATTCTGTATATATGTACACACATACATTCATGCGCGTCTGTATTGAATTCTATCAAAAACGTTGCAATTGCGATTGTATTGTATTCTGGGCATGTGCTGCTATTTTAATTTTTTTTTCAGTAGCCATTAGTTGTTTATTTGGCTGTTGAGTAGAGGTGGTTGCAAGTAGTGTGGGCTGTTACGAGCTCGAGTCCTATTGAGAGAGCTATTTTTTTTGTTATTTGATTTTTATTACTCCTAAAGCAAACGAGCTCGTAGCGCGAGCTGCATTTGGCGTTGTTAGAGGAGGGTTCAGGGTACCTCCTAGTCGGGCACTCCCCGACGCATTTCTGCAAGGGGAACTCATCGTTGGCTTGTCGAAGAATTCTAAGAAAAGACCAAAAACTGAACATTTTCAAATTTTGTGACTTGCTAATTGTGCACACGCACACTCTTTCGCGATAGCAGTTGTATGAAATTATTAGAGAGTTTGCCATGTTCATGTATAAAACTCCTATTTTCCATGCTTGTTGATGGTAATGTGTGCATGATAACTTTTGGGGCGTGCCAAGCATTAATGCGTTTTAGTGGCTGTTGGTTGCCTGCATGTTCGATGCATATTTGACAAGATTTGAAGTTTTGCCATTTCTTAATCGAAAAATGAAAGTGATCATTTGTGTGTGTGTGTTTTTTTTTTTTTGCCTACGGCATGGAGGTGAAATTCTTCGTAAGATACTGATGGCCCGGGCCAACCGTATGACCGATTCGCTGACTCCGTCAACACCTACGTACTAAACTCACCCCCCCCCCCCCCCCCCCCCCCCCACTCACACAACACATTCCCCGCGGGATCACCGCAAAGTAATACATCACGGGGATGGTTTGCCTATTTGAGGCAGTCGCTCTTTTTTGCATTTTTCGATTCTTTTTGGATGCCTATTATGAGCTGGCTTATATTTCTCCAGTCGCCTCTCCTTCTAGCATGAAAGTTACCAGTCCCTCAAGTGGAGGTACAGAGCCTACAACATCTCTGTACCTCGCGCATTGGTACAGCACGTGTTCCGGGTCTTCGTCCAGATTTGGGCAGTTCGGGCACTCTGGAGTGTCCTCATGCCTGAACCTATGGAGATACTTCCTGTACCCGCCGTGTCCAGTAAAAATCTGCGTTAGGTGGAATTTAATTTCTCCATTCCGTCTACTAATCCATTGCTCCAGATTAGGGATTACTTTGTGTGTCCACCTCCCCTTGTTTGCCGTGTTCCATATCTCCTGCCAAGTTGCCTTTGATGTTGCTCTCCGACCGTCAGATAACGGTTGGCGTCGCCCGTCGCAATTCGGGCTATGTATATGTTCTCCATTTCCTTGGCCAATATATCTACTGGCAGTATACTTGAAAGGAAGCCTTTGACTCGATACTAACGCTGTTAGTAAATTTAGCGCCTTGTTTGGCACCCCATCTGGTCCGGGAGCCTTTTTGTCGCCTAGTCTTTTGATCGCCACTACCACTTCGTCTGTCGACACCTGTTGCACAAGTTCCATGCTGCGTGAGCATTCGACGACCTCCAATCTTGGGTGTTGGGCGAACAGTGCCTCAACTATAGTGGCAAGTGCGGTAGGGTAGCTCACACGGGTTGTTCCCTGGTTGCGTATCTTCTTCGTTGCGACCTTGTATGCCATGCCCCACAAGCTTACATCGGCCTTATCGCATATTTGCTGGCAGCAGCTGGATTTGCCTTTTTTAATACTTCTCTTCAGAAAGTCTGGGCGGCTTCGGGCTCGTTTAGAGCGCCTTCTAGCACGTAGGCACGCTTCATTAGTTCGCTGATTTCCTCGTTCCATCAATAGCAAGGTGCTTCTCATCTGTTTGGCTTCCTCCTGGGCATAGATAAGTCACACGCATCCGAGATGTTTTCCATGAGCTGCCGCGCCATGTCTTTTGCTGTCTTCGTGGCCCAAGTCCATTGAGAATGGCGTAGGGAATTTGTGTAGGTTTCCTCGTCTAGGCAATTGTCATTCCATTTGGGGCCTGTTGTCCTGGGCTGCTGTTTTCTCCGTCCTCTCCCGTGGATCACGAAATGTACTGCTTCGTGGTCGCTGAATGTGAATTCATTGCTGACTTTCCATGTGGTTAGCCTATAGAGTGAGCTGCTGAGCAGGGTGAGGTCTATAATAGAGCCTCTGCCGGCCTTGCAGTACGTGAGCTCCTGCCCGTCTTTTGCAAGGCCCAATTCTTCTAGTGGGTGGTCCCTCTCGAGTTTGTTTCCTTACTTCCCCATTCCAGGGCCTAGGCGTTAAATTCTTTGGCTATGACGAGGGGAGCTCTGTTGCGAGCGTCTTCAGATATTTCCTCCAGCATGTTTTGGAACCGCCGCAGTTCCCAGCTTGGGGGTGCGTAGCAACTGTAAACAGTGATTCCATTAATTTTCGCTCTGATGAATCCTTCGTGTGCTGCTCTCACTTCCTGGAGCGGGGAATTGAGGGACCAAATGGCCGCTTTTCCGCATTTACTTGCCAGCCACTTCCAGCGATTGGCTTGTATGGCTCGCAAATTATTGCGAAGTCAGTCTTTCTCTCCCGTGTTGCTTGCGACAGCAGGGCCTGAGTAGCCTCGCAATGGTTGACGTTTAGCTGTGTGAACTTCATTTTCTGTTGGTCAGGGCGCTCCCAAACACTGGGAATCTGCCGCTACTGGCAATGTGTTTGGAGTCATTGTTCCTATCCTTGCAGAGCATGCACTGTGGCTCTTGTTTGCAGACTTTAGCCAGATGGTCCTTTCCTCCGCATCGTCGGCACAGATTCGATCTGTCCAGTTCACTCTTGCAGTGTCTTCCAAGGTGACCAAACTCTAGGCATCTGAAACATCTAGTGATGTTTATCCGCTCGCGGATTCTTGAGTTGTCCCAGCCCACTTTCAGGAAACCTACCGAAAGGGCCTTTTTCGCGCTTTCCGCTGGCAGTCTTATCGTCGCCGTTTGTGTTTGGCCATACGCCTTTCGGAGGTTAATATTCTCTAGGGTTATGTCCAATATTTGGATTTGATCCCTCAGCGCCTCGCAGATGTCCACTCTGGTCGTGATCTCGTCCAGGTCCTTGCACTCAATAGACACTCGTCTGGACCTCTGCATTTTCGCTTAGCGTTTCGCCCACCAGGCTCCTAAATGCTGTGGTATTCTCTCCCGAATTCCTAAGCTGAAGTAGCAGTTCTCCTTTTTGTGTCCTCCTTATTTTTGTCACCGCTTTTCCGAGCTCGCCCAGTTTCTCATCGGCTTTAACTTTCCTCAGTACCTCTGAGTAGCTCGCTTCTCCTTTTGCCGAGATGACTGTAGCATCCGGTCGCGTCTTTTCCTTAAGCAATCCCTTGCTCCTTTTCCGGGTGACCTCCTTCCACTTGTCGCCATCCACTTTGGGGCTCGGTGTCTCCTGCAGTTACCCAGGAACGGAATCGATCTGGCCATTGCCAAGTTAATGGCAATCAGAATCTTTTCGCCTGCTAAAGGCAACACTCCGAGCAATTACATCCCCGTGTTATTTCAGTCGCCTCATACGACAAGCAATGACTAGATGTGGTGGTATTCTATGGGCCGCTTACCACAAGGCTGCATGTGTGTGTGTGTGTTTTTTTTTTGTTTTTTTTTCTTGTTATAGGAGTAAAAAGCATTAAAAGCCGAAAAGTGTGGGACATGCACCAACTAAAAATTCACCTACTCTCCGTATCCATCTCATGGCACCTCCGATGGGTATCACTTCACGAGGGGGAGATGGCATGAAAGCCTCAGCTAGATTCTCATCTATGATTGACGATTGCGCTGTCGATCAGCGCGACGCAAGGATTTGATTATCTCTGCCGCTGTGGTGCTCATAGTAATCCAATTGTTTTGTGAGCTTAGTAGGATATCTAGTAAGTCGTTGACTATAAAAGGTCTCCCAATAATTTGACTAAGCTCTTCCCGTTCAGCAGAGAATCTTGGACAGACGAAAAAGACATGTTTAGCGTCTTCTATGGCCCGCGCACAGTGTGCAAAACGGGTCCATCTCGCGTTTAAACCTATATAGATAGGATTCAAAGCACCCGTGTCCCGTCAGTAATTGAGTCAAGTAGAAATCAGTCTGACCGTGCTTCCTACTTACCCTATGCCGCATGTCCGGGATTAGCGATCATGTCCAGCTGCCATTGGTAGTAGTTCTCCACCTCGCCTGCCATGCCTCCATAGTTTCAGCCCGCTTTGTAGTTTGGGGGCTGTTGCTTTTTGTCTGCATTGCCAGAAGATCTAGCGGGATCATTCCGGCCAGCACCAGTGCTGCATCCTCGAAGACAGTACGGTAGGAGCTGAGGCATCGTAGCGCGCACCTGCGGTATGCAACCTAGCTGTTTAAGCCGTAAGCTGGTATCCTCAGTGCCGGCGCCCAGACTGTTGCGGCATACAGTATGATCGACTTGACCACACTTGATATCAGCCACCTGCTCTTCTGCCGCGGGCCGGCATTATATGCCATCATCCTGGCTTCTACATTCGCAGCTTTCGCCGCCTTTCCCCCGACGAACTCAAGATGGAGCTTGAACGTAAGCCGATGGTCCAGCATTACTCCCAAGTATCTGATGGCTGTCTCCACTAGCTTACGGCTGCTGACCAGTACAGCCTCCGTCTTGTGGGCAGCCAGTGTTAAGACATTGGTCGCGAGCCAGTTCACCACTTGACGGATAGCGGTATTTATTTTCTCCTCAACCGCAGGCAGCTGAATTAAACGCGCTCTTTACGTCCAGGGTCGTGATGAGGCAGTATTTTTTGTAAGCTGCTCCATAAGGTTGTGAGTCAGCTTCAGCGCATAAGGTCTTCCACGCTGTGTCCTTTCTGCGATTGATGGCTTTATTAAGCGGGGTCCTCTTCGCTCTGTAGGCCTCCTGCAACTCACAGCAATTATGTCTCCTGTGTGCCCGTTGGTAGCGTCGTCTGTCTATTTGGCATTCTCTTCTAGCCGTTTCTATATCCTGATTCCACTAGTGAACAGGTCTGCGACCGTTTATCCGCCTTCTCTTTTTAAGCATGGCAGCATTGCATGCCTCCTCTACCGTTCTTGCTATGTGGTTTGCAGAGTGGTCGGCATCTCCACTGGCCGGAAGTTGCATGCTCTCGATCATTAACGAAAATGCTTCTGGGCTGAGCGTGTTTTGTCTCCATGTGCCCTGCTGGTGGTACTGGTATGTATCTGACACCATCCAAGTCGCGCGTCTCGCTAGGCATGGGCGAGCAAAGGTCAGGTCGATGACTGATCCTCCGCCTGTTTTGTTCAATGTTTGCCTGTTGCCGAAGAGGCGCCCACGTTGGCTTGTTTTGCTGCTTCCCCATTCGACTGCCCACGCATTGAAATTGCCCGCTATGATTACTGGCGGCGGGTTCGCTCATCATCCGTGATGTTAGCCAGTATGTCGGCGAACTCGTTGATTTCAATGCTGGGTGCAATATAGCAGCTAAATATATATATTTCGTTACACTTGACTCTAGTGGCTGTTTTTCTGTCGGTAAACTGCGCTGGTGGGCTTCCGCAGCTCCAAATTGCTGCGCCACCATTGCTATGCACCCAAATGCAATCATGTTTGGAACGGTATGGTTCGGTATGACGATGCCGAGATCAACGTTCTCCTCCCATATAGTTTGGGCGAGTAGGTCCTGGGCCGCTCTGCAATTTTTCAAGTTAATTTGTATTAACTTGATTTTTTTGCTGTTTGCTGCGACGCCTTAATGAACCACGGGCAAGCCCTGCTAAGGGTATTGTGTGCCGTGTTAGCGGTCTCGTGTCTTATGCAAATAATGCATTTTGGATTGCACTCCTTCACTGAATGGTTGGCTTCTCTACGGTTGAAGCACAGTTTCAAGGCGTCGTGTTTACTTAAGCATCGTGCAGCCGTGTGCCCAAAGTCCAGGCACTTGTAACATCGCCTCGGTTCCACTTTTTGGCGTATACGGCATACCGCCCGGCCAATGCGTATCTTCGCTACCTCCAGGAGTTCGTTTGCGGCCTTCTTAGGCAGGAGCATAGTTGCGGTCTGTGTGCCGCGGTGTGTAAGTGTGTGTGCTTGGCAGGCCCAAAAAGTTATTATACACACATGCCTACGTTAAGGTACCCTTACCATCAACAAGCATGGAAAATAGGAATTTTGTACATGAACATAGCAAACCCTTTAATAATTACATACAACTACTTTCTCGAAAAAGTGTGCGTGTGCACAAGTAGCAAATCGCAAAATTTTAAAATGTTCAATTTTTGGTCTTTTCTCTCAGAAATACTAAGTTTTTAGTTAGTTTTAGTTTTTTTTTAAATTTCTTTAAAGCAAAATAGGTCTCAAGGCAAACAAAATAATAAGAATATTTAATATAAATATTTAGTTTTAGTCATTTAAGTATTTATTAAATAAAAGTAAATCAGATTCTGCTCAGTATGCCTGACTGTACGAACATGGTACATGGTACAGCATTTCAATGTGAGTGCCTTTTGCTACCACAAGCACAAAAGGCACACAATTGAAGAAAATATCTCTGGCTCGCGAAAAACGCCGTGATCTACTTGTCCGCACATCCACACAACACAAACATATGCATGTTTGTAGATCTCGGGGTTTAATGCAAAGCTATGCAGGGAGAAAGAGATGCACAAAGAGATGAGTGAGAGCGATGCTCATATACATATATGTATTTGGGCTGTAAGGATTTAAAACTAACATTCAAATATTAAGCGACGTTGTGCGCTGAGCGAGATGCGTCTTCATACTGACCGTTCGGGTGTTTAGGCCGGCGTTCGGCTGCCACTCTGAGCAGTCTTACTCTCCCAGGGCATAACAAAATAGTTCCTTTGAGGTTCTACGTTGCGATTTATCGTGTTTCGATTATTCGGCTGTTTGGTATGGTATGTGGTACAGTCTTGTTTCATGAGGTACCAACTCTTAACATGGCTGTAAGGCATACAGCGATGAGAAGAAATTTGTTTCGTCGGCCGCGGGGCGCAAGTCCAATTCCAGCAAGGAGAATATATTTTTTTTTTAATAATGCTAGTTGTATCCCTTTACCGATTAAAAAAGGTAAATATGTCAAGAAAATGAATTTTTTCGGCTAAGGTATAGGCAAGCGAGCCCGTAGCGCTGTGGTATTTCTGGTTAGTATTTGTATATGTATGAGTATGCATGTATCACTGAACATAAATATGTACGCATTTTCAAATTAAATCAATAAAATGTCAATTTACGCTTAACATTATTTTCTTACAATATCAATATCTCTATTAAAACTTACGGAAGACTGTATTCACATGTATGTATATATATTCCCATACATACTTACATACGTCTTACGCTTCGGCCTAATCAGTGCATATAGACATACGTTCGTTTAAACATTATAATTATGTACATACATACGTTTGTACATATTATAGTCTTTCCACAAGTTTTAGAAGACCACAAAGTGGAACTTTTCAACACCTTTTTGTTTTTTTTTTTTTTATTTGTTTATTGCATTGAATCAAAAATATCATACATTTTTATTACAACACAGTTGGCTTAGGTGATATTTCGCCAAGCCTGGTTGAGTCCTCAGGTTTTATCGTGGCCAAACGTCAAAGGCGGCTTTTTTGAATAAGGCTGCATCGTCACGTAGGTAGTCGGGGGACTCTGGGGCGTCTCCTATGTCGTGGTTGGAGAACGATCTTCTCTTGAGCCTCCTGACTACACACCTCCCAGAGAGGTCTCTTGCTACCCGGTTGCAGTGTTCGTTGTACCGGTTGGCGAATGCTCCGACTTAGCTGTCTATGGTCTCCATTTTGAGGTCTCTGTGCAAGATCGAATTTCTGACGTACCAGTCTGCACCGGTAAATCGGTGCAAGGCCAAGTTTTGGAGTGTCTGAATCCGTCTTCGAGATGCCCGAGATGTCCGAGATGCAATGCCCCAAATCTGGATACCGAATCTTCAAGTTGGTGCCACCACGACGTTGTAAACTGCCCGTTTGCAGCGAAGTGGCAATGGAATGCCGGGGCTTAGTAGCCAGTTGGCCTTGGCCATCTTATAGCGGCACTGCTTAAGAAGGACGTCGATGTGCGCCCGAAATCTAAGCCCCTTAACCAGCACAATTCCAAGATACTTAGCGCTTCTGCCAGGGTGAAGGGGACTACCATCTATCCAGACTTCTGGAGCCTTGCCACGCCTCAGTGTGCAGTTGACCGCCTGGCACTTCGAGACATTGAGCTTGATGTTCCACCTGCGTGTCCAGCTCTCAAGCAAGTGGATGTATTCCTCTGGCAGTGGCTTCGGACTCGCAGTGGGCAGAGTAAAATATTGCCACTTCATCGGTAATTGTGGTCAGCAAGTATTTGCCTGGGGTGGCAAACTAGTGTAGGTACTTTTCAACACTGTTACTATAAATTTCTTTTATATGAATACACTGTTACCAGGCATGGGACACGTGCATAGCGGCATTATTTCGCTGGATAATTTCACCTGTGTTCGTCTGCAGCTTCATAAAGTTTATTAGTATTTCATATAGCAGTTTTATAAAGTCCTATTATAAAAACTAAAATAGAATCTCTTCTTCAGTTTGGTTAGGCTTTTGCGATAATTTACAGTCAAACAATTTAAAAATTTTGATTTTTATTAAAACAACATGCGTTTAGTCTGGGAAAATTGTATGTTACTACCAGTTGAACTCGATCATTAAATGGACTGTAATTTAATATTTCTTAGACACCAGCTTTAACGAAGAACATTATTTACAGAAAAGTCATTGCCTTAAAAAAAAATTTCTAAAATGAGGTCAATAGTGTCGCGTGCATCTCTACCTAATATAAAATGTAATATTAAAAATGTAAAAATGTTTGCTTATTAATATCGTATATAATTGTCGTTTGCACGTAACTTTTAACATAATTGTATGCAACTTCTTTTGGATGAGCGCGAAATCGCACATATGTAAATAAAATCGTAGGTACGTTTGTACTCTCTTGCCGCTTAGTGAAGAGCTTTCGCTGAAGGTGTGCTTATTCTTGGCTTAGCCCCACACTTTGGGGAATATGTTCGTATAAGTTTCGAAGTTTATATGTATTCGCTTGCCGCTTTTGTGAAGAGCTTTCGCTGTAGATGTGCTTATCTTGGCTGAGCTCCACATTTTGAGGCATATGTTCGTATCTATTTTAAAAATTATTCTCTCAAATTTTGTGATAAATTGTTTATTTTTTATATGTATAAATCCAATTTCCAGGTAGGTAGTGTGTAAAATGTAAGGTACCATCTCAGTGGGAGAGGTTGCTCCTAGGAGAATGGAAGGCGTTACGTGCTCTGCAGACGATGAAATATCGTCCTCAATGTCGAAAAAACTCAACTCGCCATGACCACTCGCGCCGGACGCAACTGTTTGTAACGAAATCTGCATATTCAACTACCAGGCAGCCCCCTTCTATAACGCATAGCACCTGCAATGTTTCATAGGAGCAAAGATAGGACTCCAAACGACGGATATAAAGCCTCATCGCTGGATCTACCCTTTCAGTATGCGTGTTTTGAATTTGATAGAATAACTCAGACGGAGACCAACGATACATTCAAAAGTATTCAATATAAAGGTCGACAGACTGACCGGCCTTGGCTATAAAGACTACTCTTCATTTTATCCAGTCTCCTATTATGTCATGAGTACTTGCTTGAAAATGGTCTAAGGTTAGGCTTTCGGGACTTTAAAAGATTGAAGCTATTAAAGGTCCATTTTATTTAATACTTGCTTTTTAAATTTACCGGGTATTCCCCGGCCCCGTGGCGATTTGCTTGTTTTAAAATTAAACACAAAATGTTTACCCGGTTCCCGCACGTGACAAATTTGTTACTACTTGTACTGTATTGAAGTCCATGTCTCTTAATATTTTTAAAGCCCATCGATTAAAAAACCAAACGTTGGTGTGCCGATCTTGAAGACGACAAATAATCTTTCATTTCATCCAGAAGCGGGGATTTTTGCGAAAAACGCATCAAATAAATTTTCACAAAGATAAAGAAGATTTTAAATTGAGTTTGTGCTGACCCTATTTTATAAAAAAAGTTGCATATTTTCGGCCAATTTACTATTGTTGCGGGTGGAATTTCCAATTCGCTGAAAAACGTATTCATTAAGTTCTTATGTTGGCTTTGAAATCGCACAAAACTGAAAGGGAGCCTAGTTCCTACGGTATGGACTATGCGTTGATCACCAACCAGTCAGTCTGTCAATTAGAACAAATAGTTGCCTTATACAGAATCTACTGAGCTTAAAAGAGCGCCGTAACTCCGTTAGGCAGGAGAGCACAACTATCCTCGACACGTGAAGAGTTACATGAAGGAATGTTGAAATACCTCAGCTTTGGATTAATTCTTCCTATAGAACTAAATGATTTAATACGTATCAAGAGATATCTTTTTGTTACGTATTACACAATTCATGACAAAATAAAACCACATCTCTAAATGGGCCTAAAAATAATATTCGCATGCTTTAATAGCATAGGAAGTGATTTAAAAAAATTTGATAATTTAAAAAAATCGATGTGAAAATTCCGACTTTCTTCATAACGATTTTTTATCCGATTTTAAAGTTCAATGTTAATTTCGGATTCGGATCACTAGTTTATACGAAATTGAGTCATTATTTCCTTAATTTCTTCTTCACCTCATTGGTCAGTTGTGTAACGCTAGTGCTGAACCATTTGGATACTGTGATTGCTAGGCCATCGACGTACTCAAAAACGTCGATGCCCAAAGCATGCTTCAATCGAAGCGATGGTGTAATAACTGCTATTCCTGTGGGGCCCTGTAAATTGATTGATGCAAATGTTGTCCAACGCACCTTGGATAGTCTAAAATAGCCACAAAGCTAGTTCGCATCGAATGCGTTCTCCAACTTACCAATTAAACAATAAAGACCGACTTTTATCGATCTACGATACAGAAAAATTGTGTGTGGTGTAAACTTTGGAGTCGTGCGTTCATAGCCAAATATGCTAGTCTACCAAACGCTCAGCGCTCCTTAAGGGAAGAGAGGAATGACTTATTGGGTGGAATGATTTGGGTTGGTCTAAGGAAAGGAACATAGGGAAATTGACTCCAAGAGTGTGGAATCTATCCCCAAGCTTCAATTAAGATTGTTACTGGATGCTGGATAATCTCGATCGTCTCAAGGGTTTTGTAGGGTCGAATGGTCCATCGAAGACTCAAAAGGTTACACGCCCTGTGTTTCAGGTACGGTGACAGCTCCTTTGTCAGTAAGATTATCGGGATTGATGACAGAACTATAGGTAGCATATTTTCCAGAAAATGATTGTTGCACACGGTGCGGGCTGAACCGTATAGATTGACAACATAGAAATACTCAAGCCCGACGTCTTAAGGTATATTTATTCTAAGTCACTGTAAACAGACGAATCGATATCCGAGTTAAAGCTATTGTCATAAAGCTATGAATAGGTCTTTCTGTCTTTTGTCGGAACTGGCCAGATGGGACCACTTCATCACATAGCTGCTATAGGTTCTTGTATAAAACATTTTTAAACCCTGAACCCGTTGAAAATGGGTAAAAAGGGTATAATGTATATGTGCAAATGTATGTAACAGGCAGAAGGAAGCATTTACGACCTCATAGTATATATATTCTTGATAAGTATCAACAGCCAAGCCGATTTAGACATGTCCGTTTATCTGTCCGTATGTAGGAACGTAAGGATCACAGAACCTATAAGAGCTATTGAAATTTTAGCTGTAACTCCCCCTAGTGCCCGCGCAGAACGAGTTTGTTTCCGGTATTCGATAAATTGCCCCGTTTCCAAGTAATCGATACAAATTTAATGCAATTGTCATTTTGAGAATACACAAGTATTCTATAGTACAATACAATGTACTGTAGAAAATTTCATCAAGATCGGTTAAGAAACACAAAAGTGATTAAAGAAAATGTGTTTGGCTTTCCTTGTATCAGCGGCAGCAAGCGCAAAGTGCAAGAATTTTTGTATACATGTACACACACACATTTATGCGCGTCTTTATACTATCAACAGCATTGCAATTACAATTGTATTGTTTTCTGTGCTGCTATTTTTTTTTCAATAAGACTGAATTATTGGTGTGGCTGTTGAGTAGAGGCGGCGGCAAGTAGTGCGGTCTGTTGTGAGCTCGAACCCTACCGAGGAACCTTATTATTTTTTATACCCTAAACCCATTAAAAATGGGTGAAAAGAGTATAATGTTTTAGTGCAAATGTATGTAACAGGCAGAAGGAAGCATCTCCGACTCCATAAAGTATATATATTCTTGATCAGCATCAATAGCCGAGTCGATCTAGCCATGTCCGTCTATCCGTATGTATGAACGCAAGGATCTCAGAACCTATAAGAGCTGGAGAAATTTTAGCTGTAGGTCCTCCTAGTCCCCGCGCAGATCGTTGTTTCCGGTATTCGATAACTCACCCCGTTTCCATGTAATCAATAAAAATCGATATCGAAATCCAGTTTTTTGAGCAATTTTGGTTAATAATAAGAGCTAGCCACCAAATATGACATGTAGCTTTTAGAATAGTAATATATATCAAGTATTTTTCATTTTATAGCTATCACTTCCTCCCCGCTTCTTCCTTATAGCTATAAATCAAGTTAATAATCCAACTTGTATTGCCCACCAATTTAAGCCACAATTTAAATGCAATAGAGTTTTTGAGAATGCACTAAAATGTTATGGGATAACATGTGGTGTCGAAAATTTCATTAAGATCGGTTAAGAAACACAAAAGTTGTATGTTTTGGTTGCGCACGTGTCAGCGAAAGCTAGCGCAAATTCCAAGAATTTCTGTACACACGCACACATTCATGCGCGACTGCTTTGAATTATTTCAAGAGCATTGCAATTGCGGTTGTATTGTTTTCTATGCTGATATTTTAATCCGTATTTTCTCATTGAGACTGAAGTGTGGCTGGTGAGTAGAGGCGGCCGCAAGTGGTGTGGTGTGCCACAAGTTCGAGACCTATCGAGAAAACATTTTATTTTTAAATGTATTATTTTTATTGCTGAAGTAAAATATCGCGTAGCCCGATTTGCATTTGGTGTTGGTAGAAGAGGGTTTAGGGTGTTCATTAGTCGGGAGCTCCCGAGTAGAGCCGATAATTTCCTTTTTTTTTTCTAGTGTAGCTGTTGAGTAGAGGCGGCGGCAAGTAGTGCGGTTAGTTGCGAGTTCGAACCCAGCCAAAGGAACATTTGTTTTTATTTGTTTATTTATCTCTATTATTACTAAAGCAAACGAGCCCGTGGCGCGAGCTGCATTTGGTGTTGGAAGAAGAGGGTTCAGCGTATCCCCTAATCGGGAGCTCCCGACTAGAGCCTCTTACTTGTTTGGTATTCAAAATATTTTAACCTATCGTGGCATCTATTAGTTCTACAGTGCTATTTTATGCCAGCCCTTTCTTAGCAGCATCGGACTTCCACATCAAATAGCTCTATGGGAAGAATCAGTCAACAATAAATTTTGATATTGCACAAATTTGTGCTTTTCAAGATAAATTCATTAAGCTCAGCAACATCTCGCATATTTTCGAAACCGTAAGCTTAATATCTAAAAAGCTATTTAATCACCAGCAGTATGTCAGCCAGAGTCGCCTTAGAGTTCATAAAACGTTGCATAGGCCCATCTTGCCGGTGCAAGCATTAAAAATATCGAAACCAACCGGATCGGATCACTATGAAAATATCTGCCAAAGAAATGATTGGGAGAAAATTTGGTTGTTGTATGAACCTTTTTATTAATTTAAGATATCTTAACCAACCTCGGCATTTTTTGGGATCACTATGCTTTCTGCTTACAAGCAAAATCTCATCAACACCGGACTACCACATCATATACCTCTATAGCTGCATGTCGGTCGAAAAATTCGAATCATCACCAAACTTTCCGTTCTTTCTTGTTATAATACATCACTATTACTTACGCACACCTCCGGTTTTAATGACTAATATGTTTTAGATGATTTTATAAAAGGGCCTACAAACACGTCGATTTTTGTATATGTGAGCCGATAGACAAAAGTAATAAAAGCAAGCAAGCGTGCTCTAATCGGGAGTGTCGAAAAGATACCCTGAACCTATTAATTTTGCTTCTGTTTGTCAAGATATAAACATATATATGAATAACATATTGTTAATATCAAATACCGTCAGACATATGTTATGTCTACCGAACATACTCATTGCTTCTTGCTGTTTTGCGGCCGAAAGCCCTAAGACCGTGCCCTCCGCCCAAATTTACGCACCCATTAATGAAAATAATTCTGTATCACGACAAACCCTTGAAAGTCTCATTCGCACACATTTGTGTGTGTGTTTTCAAAATTGAGAAATCCTAAAACTTAAAATCTTGTCGAATTCGCATAGAACAGTCAGGCAACCAACAGGCACACAAACGGAAAAATGCTTCCAAATGCTTCCAAATTTACGCACCCATTAATGAAAATATCTCTGTATCACGACAAATCTTGAAAGGCTCATTCGCACACATTTGTGTGTGTGTTTTCAAAATTCAGAAATCCCTAAAACTTAAATCATGTCGAATTCGCATCGAACAACGCAAAAATGCTTCCATCCATATAGAAAAGTGTAAAACTGTGCGTGCTTGGCCAGCCCAAAAATGTATCATGCACACATGCCAACGTTCAGGTACCCTAACCCTTTCAACAAGCATGGAAAATAGCAATTTTGCACATGAACAGGCCAAACCCTTTAATAATGTCACCCAACTGCTTACTCAAAAGAGTGTGCGTGTGCACAAGTAGCAAGTCTCAAAAATTGAATTTTTCCAATTTTTGTGTATTTTCGACGATGAATTGCCCATGCAGAAATAAGACTTAGTTTTTTTTATGTTAAGCAAAATAGGTCCCAACAGTAAACAAAAACTTAGAATATAAACTATAAATATTTCATTTGGGTTATTTAAGTTTTTTATTAAATAAAAATAAATCAAAATTCTTCTCATCTTGCCTGACTGGACGAAGAAATACATGATAGAGCATTTGAATGTGTGTGCCTCTTGCTACCACAGGCACAAAAGGCACACACATTCACACAACACAAACATATGTATGTTTGTAGATCTCGGGGTTTTTTGCGAAGCTATGCAGGGAGAAAGAGATGTACACAACTGCGAAAAGCAATGAGTGAGAGCGAGGCACACTCTGCACATGCATACACACATATGTATTTGGGCTTTAAGGATTTACAACTAACTTATGTACATACATATATTAAGAAAAAGCATCAGCCGCAGCGACGTTGTGCGCTGAGCGAGATGCGGCTTCATACTGAACGTTCGGCTTTCGAGGCCGGCGATCGGCTGCCACTCTCAGCAGTCTTACTCTATCTGGGCACACTAAAATTGTCGCGGGCCTAAATCATACAAAGAAGGGCGCGAGCCAAACGCCTGCCAATAATGATAATTTTGAAATTTTGCGCCCATGATCTGCCCATTCACACACATTTGTGTCTGTGTGTGCGTGTAAAGAGCTCGAAATTCAAAAATCAAAAAATATTGTAAAATTTGCATTGGATAGGCAGGCAGGGACCAACAGGCACACTAGCACATAAATGCTTGTATTCATATACAAAATATGCAAGTATGCATGAAAAGCAAGTCCAAAAACTTTTAAATGAACACATGCCAATGCTTAGGTACGCTTTCCAACAATAACGAGCTAAAATTAAAGAATTTCGCATTGACGTGGCAAACCATTTAATGATTTCATATTACTCGTCCCCTCAAAACGGAAGAAATGCCACCGACTTTTGAGAAAAATTGAACTTGTGAGCATTTTTGCTTGTGCGGACACATACACACCCAAACATTAGAACGGTACATAGATAAATTGAAAGAGCACTGAGAGTAAGCCAAAGCAGTTTCCTGTAGATTGAGCGAATAAAAAGACAGCGATGCCGTTCTACGACACAGGTCATATGTATTCTTACTCTCTTACTGTGAGAGCATGCGGGCATGTCTCGAACCCGAACAAAAACGAAGGCGACTTTGGACCAGCCGCACTGAAAACGCTTGTCCCCATCAATTGTACTGGTTGTCCAGTCAATATGCTATTTGGTTAGTGGACATATCTATGCATTGTATAGTTAGTGATTTAATTCTAAAATCGACCCTTATCGATTTCGTGAACAACAGGAAAGTTATTGCATTCAGACATACGGAAGGTCACCACTGCTGTTGAGGCTGATTATGAATATTTAAACTTTATGGAGCCAGGGAACGCCTCCGTCTGCCTATTACATACAGTTGCCCGCAACCATTTTATCCTTTTATTTACTTTCAATAGGAACAAACCGGAAAAATGTGTGTATATTTTTACTACGTGATAGGAAAAGAATTGTAACGAAGTGAGATTGTGAAAACAATTTTCTAATATTGTCATAAAAATTTACATTTATTACAAAGCTATAGCTTTCGACGCCAATGTCTATAAAACATCAACTATAATTCAAAATACGTTTTTGGTTCATATTAATTATATGATGCCGTTTGTGGCCAATAAATACTTGTATACATATGTATATGTACATATGTATGTATATACTAGTACAAACCAATATTGGAAATGTAACCGACTTTAATTAATGTTTACATTGCTGAACAAATAACATACACAGTGTTGAGAATGGCGATAACAAAACTTTACACTTAAAATATAATATAATTGTCATTAGGTTAAGCAATTACTTTACTAACAACAGCTACGGGGTGTGACGTGTTATAACAATAAAAATATTTGAGTTGTGCATTGTCACCCTTGAGGTTTATTATCTGGAAATTTCATACAATGCCTACCGACCTAAACAGGAGTGGTGATTACCTTAGAATAAAGCATCTCTCGAGTACATTGAAATACGTATGTATGCGGACAACAGTGGCATGTTTTTGAAAGATAAAAACGCATTAATGAACAATGGGGAAAAAATAATATATTTAAACTCACCCCAACTTTTGTATTGAAATATGCTCATTGTTTGAACACGCTCTTCCCTATAAAAGGTTCTTGGTATTGTGTTCAATGAATAAGTGTTTGGTGTAGTGAAATAATCTAACTTATGAAGCGGAATACATATCCTATTATACAGGATTTCTTTATATCTACATATGTATGGATGTATGTGTGTACTTCACATACCATTGATGAGTGAGTTGACTATTCAAAAAAGGGAACCACAGAAAATAACAAATTATATGTGGCTACAAATTTTAAGATAATGGCACCTAATTTAAATCTTTCTTATAATAACTATGCTGTATGCCAAGTGTTTTTGCGTTAATTATCCCGGTTGTTATACCCTGAACCCATTGGGTAAAATGGGTAAAATATGACATGTAGCTTTTAGAATAGTAATATATATCAAGTATCTTTCATTTTATAGCTATCACCACCTCCCCGCTACTACCTTATAGCTATAAATCAAGCAAATAAACCAATGTATGTTGCCCATCAATATAAGCCTCAATTCATTTCAAGAATACACGAATATTTTATAGTACAATAAGATGTAGAAAATTTCATCAAGATCGGTTAAGAAATACAGAAATGAATAAAGAAAACGTGTTTTGACTTTTCTCCTATTAGCGGCAGCAAGCGGAAAATCCCATATTTCTGTATACATGTACACACACACACATTCATGCGCGTCTTTACTGAATTCTTTCAACAGCATTGCAATTGCGATTGTATTGTTTTTGTGCTGCTATTTTAATTCGTTTTTTTTCTTATTTGGTTTCAATAATTGGTGCGGCTGTTGGGTAGAAACGGCGGCAAGCAGTGCGGTCTGTTGCGGGTTCGAGAGCTACCGAAGAAACTTTTTTCTTTTTTTTTTGGCTGATGTGGCCGTTGAGTAGGGGTTGTGGCAAGAAGTGTTTGTATACCCTAAACCCATAAAAAATGGTTAAAAACCATTTTTAAGAACATACCAATATTCTATAGCAAAATAAGCTCTACTGAAAATTTCATCGAGATCGGTTAAAAAACACCCAAGTGTTTGCGGCTGCAAGAGCAAATTCCAAGAATTTCTGTATACATGTACACACACACATTCATGCGCGTCTGCTTTGAATTCTATCAACAGCATTGCAATTGCGATTGTATTGTTTTCTGTGCTGCTATTTGAATTCGTTTTTTTCTTATTAAGACTCAATGAATGGTGTGGCTGTTGGGTAGAGGCGGCAGCAAGTAATGCGGTCAGTTGCGAGTTCGAACCCTGTCAAGGGAACTTCTTTTTTTTAATTTATCTTTATTACTACTAAAGCAAAAGAGCGCGTAGCTCGAGCTGCATTTGGTGATGGAATAAGAGGGTTCAGGGTATCCCCTAGTCGGGAGCTCCCGACTAGAACCTCTTACTTGTTTTTTATTTATCTTTATGACTACTAAAGCAAACAAGCACGTAGCGCGAGCTTCACTTGGTGTTGGAATAAGAGAGTTCAGGGTAATGTTTTTTTTTGGCTGGTGTGGCTGTTGAGTAGAGTCTGAAGCAAGTAATGCGGTCAGTTACGAGTTCGAACCCTGCTAAGAGAACTTTTTTTTTTTTTAATTTATCTTTATGACTATTAAAGCAAACAAGCACGTAGCGCGAGCTAGCTCAGAGTCGGGAGCTTCCGACTAGAACTTCTTATTAAACTTTAAATAAGCGAAGTTGGCATCATTATTGAAAGGAACGCGCGAAGTTGGCATTTTGATATAACTATCGATATTACTTTTAAATTGCTTAGTGCGATTAATGCGCGGCTCCAACCACTAAGGCGGTGAATTTCACATCTTTATAAACTTTGGACGTGTAAAATATCGAACACGGCTTATATGAAAAAAAGCTGCAGGTTGTCGAGTTTAAAAGCTGGCTCCACACGGATGATACTCACGATACGCGGGCTTATTACAGCTATTGCAAAAGCAATATAACGACCAAGTTATCCGATTTACAAGCATATGAATCCATAAAAAAACATTTAAGTATGGTTGGTGGACATACGCAACAAAACAAAATTGATTTTGCACATGTGCCAGTTACGACAGTAGAGCAAGAGGTCCCGCTTTTCGTATTTATAGCCCAACACACTGTAGTGGCTCAGGTGGATCATTTGAGCAGATTGTGTGCTATGAAATTCGATGACAGCAGCACGGCTATCCGAATAAAATTGCATCGAACCAAAGGCAAAAATATAATAAACGAGAAGGAAGGGCTACCCAACCTTTTCAAAATGCTCATAGTGTTTTGCCGTATCTAAGAAGCACAAGGAAAATAGTTAATGCCGAGCATGGTTAAAGTGTCTTGAAAAACAAAAAGTTTTCCTATGGCAGCTATATGATATAGTGGTCCGATCTTAATGGAATTTTGAATATATTTGAGGAGCAAAGTAAAACAAATAAATGCCGAGTTTGGTCAAGATATCGTAAAAATAAAAGTTTTCCTTACAACAACTTAATTTTCGACTGATCTTTCCTATATCAGCTATAATATAGTGGTCCGATCTTGATAGGATTTTGCATATAAATGAGGAGCATAGTAAAACAAATAAATGACGAGTTTGGTCAAGACATCGTGAAAAACACAAAAATTTTCCATACAACAACTTAATTTTCGACCGATCGTTCCTATGGCAGCTATATGATATAGTGGTCCGATCCAGCTGGTTTTGACATATGAACTGCGTGCAACAGAAAGAGGGACTTCTGCACAGTTTCATAAAAAAAAGATATGGGTCAAGTTTAGTTTGCTGTTGGATGAAACAACAGACAAAATTCATTTGAATTAAGTCGGCACCAGTGAGTCCTACGTAGATGAGGATGAAAATCTAGATGATGTAATTAAAATGTTATAATTATATACATTAATTAAATTACATTTTAAAATGTTAAGAATTTTTTGAATGCTCTATTACTCTTATTAATAATATCAAACAAAAACACCTTGAAAATTTCAGCTTTTTGTTCAGCTTTTTTTGAACAACATTTGACTGTTTTGCGCTTTTTTTTAAAGCAGATCTAGCTTTTTTGGTTGCTCAATAAATAGCAACACTGATGCCGAAGTCGCAGCTTGCTCCGTTTTAAATAATACATTAACATCGACTTAAAAAAACAGATTTTCTACGGAGCCAACCTCAGTAAAGAACATGCATTCATATGTGAATACAAATTTGGGTCTTGAATTACTCCAATTTCGCGCATTACGACTAAGTGTAAAAATTGAAGTAAGAACGACTATCTTCCCCACGCCGATGAGTTAATATCCATGCAGAAATATGAATAACGAATTTGCAAGTATGTAAGCAGAATTACAAAGATCGTTATTGCCGCATTCGGCGAAAATATTTAATAAACCAAACAACAACCATAAGAAATTGTAGTCGGTCTATAACATTTGGCTCAGATTTAAGGTGCATAGTGAAACTAATATATGCCCAGTTTATTAATGATATCTTGAAAAACAAGACAGGTTTTCATGAAGGAGTCTAATTTTCGACCGATCATTCTTAGAGTAGCTATACGATATAAAAGTCCTATCCGGTCGATTTCGAATATATTCAAAGTTTCGTCCGTAAAACCTTAGGATTTCCAATTCCACTGGATTTTTTAACGTTTTAATGTTTGTTAAGCTTTGAAACATCTTTTGATAGTATGGAAATAAGTTAAATATTAACTTTCTCGATTTTACAGTTTTGTCCTTGTTGCGGGACGAATTAAGTTATCGATTGTTTAAGTATATTCTGAAAGTATGTATTTTTGCCCTCTGCCGCCATTACTTAAATGTGAAGATCGTTATTGTCGTGAGTTAGAAGGCCGTAGGAGGGAAGACTGCGGTAAGATTCTGAGGGAATATACATATATCTAAGTTCTAACCTATGTAATCCGTTCAGAATAAAACACTTGCACTAGCACGTTTGGCATTACGCTGTCTCTATTAACATCGGAGTAACATGGCAGGGGCCAGGCGTAAACCTTGCAGTGTTCAAATTGCAACTCCACCTTCGTTTTGCACGCGACATGATCTTTTATTCGCAGTTCTTATCGTAAGAAACTGCAAGGACGACTTGCACTGGTGTAACTTTGGAGTTACAGTGCGTGTACATAGACACAGCACAGATAGGGCCTCCAACCCAGTTATAGAGTTACCATTGGTACGCAGCCAGCGTAAAATATAGTAAAGTCATCTCCGAGCTGAATAGGATGACACAACGGTTCACAGCGATTGTTAAAGGCAGTCAAAGGCGAAGCACGTGATACCGTGAACTCGTTGCTCATACATCCCAGGAATGTGAACAACGTGATTGAACAATTACGTTACAGATATGGCCGCCCAGAACAACTAATACGCAGACAGCTAATTAGTATTCGAGAGGTGTAGCCAATTCAAGAGCACAGCATAGCGAAAATCGTGCCATTTGCTACACGAGTGAGTAACCTTGCCGCCTTTCTACAATCAGCTAACGGAGAACAGCATTGAGCGAATCCTACACTGATGGAGGATTTTGTCGGTAAGCTGCCACCAAGCAAGAGGGTGGAGTGGGCCAGACATGCAGCTACGATTAGGCCTTTCCCGATTGTCGTACATTTTAGCGCGTTGTTAAGGGACTACGCCAATGTGGTATGTAGGATTGTGGACTTCGATAGTAAGGAGAAGAAGCGTAGAGTGCTGAATGCTAGTATTGACCAGAATAATGAAGGGCGTCACCGAGGTCGCACCAAACAGTGTCCAATCTGTAATGGACAACACGCAGTCAGGGACTGCAACGAGTTTAACTTAGCCTCTTAGGCACTGGCTTTGTTTCTCGTGCCTACGAGATGGCCACTTGGCAAGAGTCTGCAAAAGGGCCAACGAATGTCAAGTCAATGGATGTCGGAAGAGGCATCATCGCATTTTACATGATCATGATGCCATGAGTCACAATGCACCGCAGCCAGCAGGTAATGGAATGATAAATACTGGACGGATGCTGCAGCCAGCGGATCCGCACAGAACGGCACCGCAGCCAGTGGATGCTCAATTGACGCAACAAAGAAACTTAAGTTGTGTCGATTCGGATGGAGAACACCTACTATTCCGCATATTGCCAGTGACGTTGCACGGGGCCAATAAGCGGATTGATACGTATGCGCTCCTCGACGAGGGCTCTTCAGTTACTATGATCGACGACGAGCTACTGCGCGACCTAGATGTGAAAGGCGAACGCAGGCAACTAAATATACAGTGGTTTGGTGGAAGAGCAACCAGAGAGCCGACCACAGTCGTACGCATGGAAATTAGTGGAGCGGACAAATGTGTACGTCGTGTCCAACCTGGGCTTACCAATGCAAAGTCTGCAACGACGTGATGTCCAAATGTTGGACAACGGTGCACGACTTCCAATGAAATCGTATCGCGGGGTACCAAAACTTCTGATTGGACTTGACCATGCGCATCTTGGACTGCCAATGCAAAAAAGAAGGTTTGCACCACAGGGACCATATGCCGCAGCCACCGAACTTGGATGGGTGTTTTTCGGGCTGGTAAGTGGTCAACCGACGGCAACTTCGACAAAGTCATGCCTCCGAGCAGTGTCTCAGGAAGATACAATCCAAAAGATAGTAAATGACTATTTTGATATCGAGAACTTTGGTGTGAAGCTTACGTTAACAGTCGCAGCTAGCGACGATGCACGAGCACAGAAGATACTAGAAGACGCCACAGTGCAAATAGGGGAACGTTACCAGACAGGTTTACTATAGAACAGTGATAATGTTGAGTTGCCACGAAGCTACGATATGGCATACAAAAGATTGGTCAACATTGAGAGAACGTAACGATCAATTTAAACGAGAATATTACGATTATATTCGTAAAGGATATGCTCGACGATTGAAGCATCATGAGGTCGCTTTAGCCAACAGCTTCAAACTTTGGTATTTGACGCACTTTGCAGTTGAAAATCCAAATAAGCCCGGTAAGATAAGACTGTTGTTCGACGCGGAAGCAAAGGACGGTGACATTTCATTGAATTCGGCATTATCCAAGGGGCCGCAGCACTACAAGTCGCTTCCGGATATTCGCTTCCATTTCCGGGAAGGTGCCGTTGGCGTTTGTGGATACATCAGAGAAATGTTCCATCAAGTGTTGATTCGACCGCAGGATAGATGCGATGAAAATGATGTCAATTCCTTGACTGAAATTGCAAGCAGCTGTGTAAGGAACGAGTCTGATAGACACTGTCAAAAAGGAACACTATAGACTGCATTTGATAGGCAGCACCCACCGTCGATATAAGCAGTTCGTCTGAAATCGATTGGGAGAAATTTTGGAGTCAACAAAGGGTTCCCAATGGAGATGAGTACCTACTGCTGAAAATGCAGAAGACGACGCAACGAGGCCGCATTGCCACGTAGACCTCAGCCAACGGTCACGATGGCTAGACGGGCCAACATTTTTGCGGCAGCCGGAAAGCAGCTGGCCGCAGCCCGAACCGGGCACGGAAAACTCATCCTGCGATGATGAAGAAGAGATGCCGAGTGAATTTGCCATAGTTGCAGCAAATAACTTTTTCATTTTATATCAGACATTCTCTATCTACAGTCGGCTGGTGAGGTCGACGGCTTGGGTTCTAAGGTTCACGCGCTGGTGCCGTGGACAGAGGATTGAGCTTGAGAGATTCGGCCTCACCGCTACGGATCGTGAGGACGCTGAGAACTTGCTGACACGGCGAGCGCAATGCGAAGCGTTCCCTGACCAGGTTCGAGCCTCGTACAGTGAATAATCAGTCAGTCATCGAAGCAACATAAGAGGGCTGGCGCCCTACTTGGATGACAATAGAGTTTTGCGTGCGTATGGCAGGATCGATACCGCACTGTGTATACCGCATAGTGCGAGAAGGCCAATAATCTTGTCACACCGGCACGCACTGACGGAACTGATTGTGTATCACTACCATGTGAAAATGAAGCATGAAAACGTGGATGCAACGATGGGCGACATCAGGACCAGATTTTGGATAACAAAGCTGCGTCGAGTGTTGTGTACAGTAATATCTGGATGTAGTGTGATAAAGCTACATAGAGCGCAGCTAGCGCCAGAGAGAGAGTTTCCTGATTGAACCAGGAAGCCCCCTTAACACCGAACGATCTACTCAAGGGAGTAGCCAATCTGCCTGACACACCCACTATTCCGGAAGAAAGATGCGGCACAAGGAAGCAGTAGCGCATAGCGCGGCTATTACGAGACCGTTTTTGGAAGCGGTGGGTCTTGGAGTGCCTCGACGTGCCAGCGTGCGCGTGGCGAACGGCAATCGAGTGCGACTGATGACTCGTCCCGTGGCTAAACTAGCCATATTGGATGTGAGTGAAGCAGGGCCTTCACGGGGGCGGGGATGTTGCGGAACGAATAAAGTTATCGATTTTGAAAGTATATATTTTTGCCCTTTGAATGTACGGGCACATTGTATTTGGCTTGTTGCCGCCATTACTTAAATGTGAAGCTCATTATTGTCGTGAGTTAGATGGCCGTGGCAGGGAAGACTGCGGTAAGATTCTGAGGGAATATATACATATATAAGTTCTAACCTATGTAATCCGTGGTCTTGTGCTTGTGGTCTGTGCATTTTTGTTATTTAAATATTGTTTCTTTTAAACTTGTGTTCTTGTGCATTTTTGTTTGTGCGCTTGCGCTATTTAGCTCTGTGGGTAAGCTTCTTGTTGTTGTTTGTTGTTTATGTTTAACTGCACATCGCCTCTCTGGTGTGCAAGATTTCGTGGGCAAGCAAGCAATCTATAAATAGACTACTCTCGCACTCTCGCGCTCTCTCACCTTTTTTTTCAACTTGCGCTTTGATCTCTTTCTACTTTCTGCCGCTTGTTGGTGCTCCATACGCTATTAATCTAATCTAAATAACTCTCTTTTTACATTTGGCTGTGTTATTACAGTAGAGACCCATAATAATGGACCATAAAATTGTCTGTTTTATAAAAACTTGCCAAATGCCAATTACGGCAAGTCAATCCAGCATACCTTGTTGGCTGTGTGATAATGTCGTGCATTCTAAATGTGCGGGTTACACTGGTCTTGTGGGGGATGCTGTTGCCAAACGAAATGGTTTGCACTATAGTTGCGACTCGTGTAGGGAGATTGATGGTGAAATGCGGGCGTTTATGCGTCAGACCAGGAGTGGCTTTAGGGGTCTGATTGTTGGTTTTCGTAAACTTAACGATCAGCTCACAGCCCTGGACACCCAATTTAATAGCCTTAAACTGTTAGATGAGTCTCCGGGGCCTAAAAAGCCCACTCCTTGTGATCTGCCGTTGCCTAATACCCTTCAGCCTCCGACTGATATGCAGCAGCCTACTACACCGATTACACAGCAGCTCATCTCGTTTGTTACTCCGGTAGCTGTGAGGTCTGCTGTGGACACTGATTCTGTCCCGAAAAGTGTGACATCGGCACGAGAAAAACCAGTCGAATTATCCGTGTCGTCCGCTGTCGTGGGTGTTCCGAAAGGGCGACAGCAACAATTAAATTTACAACAGCCGCTAGAAGGCTCGTCGTCCGGACTACCGGCTGTTTTAGGTACCATAGTTAATAGTGTTCCCACTGTCCTACCTGTGGCACCTAAGCCTCTAGTCGGTGTTCCACCGAAGAGACTTATTTTTGTTTCTAGGCTTGCCCCTTACTTTTCATCAGATGATGTAAAAGCCTTTATACAGGCAAAAATTCAAGCCCCAGGTATACTGGTGGAGAAATTTAAGTTCGCTTATGAAAGGGATATTGCGTCCTTTAAAATAAGTGTTCCGTCAGAAATATTTACTGATATTTGTTGTAAAGAGTTTTGGCCGGAGCACTTAATAGTAAAAGAATATAAGGCCAAAAAGAAAAATCGGACTCCGATTTTATTACCACCTATTTCTAATGGCGCATCAACTTTAGTTGCTGCGTCAAAAAAACTAATTCCATCTTTCGAGCTTGCCTACCAGAATGTTAGAGGCCTTAAATCTAAACTCGCTAAACTGTATTTAGACTCTCTTGCTTTTAATTTTCAAATTATCGCTTTTACTGAGACCTGGCTGAAGCCGGACATCTCAGACTCTTCAATTTTTACCTCCAAATACACCACTTACAGATGCGATCGAGTTTCCCGTATCGGAGGAGGAGTACTTATAGCTGTCGAGTCTGCTCTTTCGTCGGAACGCATTGATCTTCCCATCTCAGAGATTGAGTTGGTGGCTGTACGAGTTGTATTTGGTACTTTTTCTATCTTTATTACATGTTCATATTTACCTCCTCTATCTAATTTGTCTACCTATCAAACCCATCTTAATGCTATTAAATCTATCTCCTCCCTACTTTCTGATAGAGACCTTTTAGTAGTTCTTGGGGACTTTAATCTTCCTGTTGTCGAGTGGTCATCGCCATCAGACTCAAACTTTCTGTTGCCGTCATCGTCAAACGAATTTATTGATGGTCTACATGAAATGTCCTTACGGCAGGTTAATCGTGTGCGCAATTCAAGAAACAGATCTCTTGATCTAATTTTCGTGTTGGATTCGTTCAACAGTGTTGTGCACAGGATCAATCCGCTTACACTTCCTGAAGACCTTTTTCATCCAACTCTGGAAATGGTCATTGATTTACCAGCCCGAGTCCCTATCAAGGAATCGGAATTAGCTGAACGTATGCGTTGTTTCAGAAAGGCTGATTTTCATAAGCTTAATGATCTTATTCTGCAAGTCGACTGGTCCCAACTGTACAATTGTGCAGACATTGATGTTGCCTTGAAACTTTTTTATGACACTTTGTACTCGATTTTTGATGTCTGCGTTCCTCTTGATTACCCAGCGAGGCCTGATAGGCCTCCCTGGTTCTCAAAGGAACTGATGAGGTTAAAAAACGTGAAGTCGAGGTGTTATAAAAAGTTTAAGAAATCGGGAAATCACTCTGATTTCTCCCGCTATGCAGTTGCCCGGTACTCTGTTCACAAAGTTAATAAGAGTATAACAGTTTTTTGCAGTATCTGTATGGCTGTCCATACTATCCATATAAATTATAGTTTTCGGTATGTAGACTTAAAGTTTAGAATATATATCGCCAACTAAGGGTTTAGACGCCGTAGAAAACTATATCGCACGTTGTGGTCTTTGTAAATTATAAAATTATGTTTGACTTTAATTTAAGCTACTATCGATATATATAACTTCTTAGCCTGTAAGTTATCGCCCTATTGAAGTGCGATCTCTATCATTCCTTTTATGATGAAACAGCTTAACACACTACTGTTAAAATTACCTAAGTCATTAAAAATGAATTAAGAACACAAAAGAGCTCAAGATGAGCATTAATAACGACCAACTACGGGAACTTATCAGTTTACTGACTAGCGCCATTCAGTCAGCAGTGCAACAAGCGTTTGCAATGACAAACTTCAAGGGCGGAGAAGTCTCTGCAGTGGAAGACTACGACCAACGATTCGAATGGGCACTGCAACTGAGTAAAATTCCTGATACAGACCACCACCATTATGCAAGGGTGCATATGGGAGCTGAACTGAATACAGCGCTACGTATCCTGATAAGTCCGAGGCAACCAGAGACATTACAATTCAGCGAGAATAGGGAAGTGCTAATTAATCACTTCGATGGCAAACGAAATAATTACGCAGAGAGTTTCAAATTCCGCCAACTACGCCAGGAACCAGAGGAGTCACTAGCAGCGTTTGTTCTACGCTTGAAACATGCAGCATCATTTTACAAGTACGACTCGTTTCTAGACAGAATTCTAACAGAACAAATGCTTTTCGGTTTGCAAAATCGCAGCACGTGCGATAAGGTAATCGCGAAACACACAACATTCTTTGCAGACGCATACGAGGCTGCATATTCCAGGGAATTGTTACTACGATCAGCAAACACGGTTAATGGCAACCAAGCTGCAGATACGGAGTCTACATGCAAGCTGGGCTTCTCGCCAATCCGGAACAAGCCTTTAAGCGGATTAAAGCAAGGAAGCAAGTGCTACGGTTGTGGAGGCCAACACTTGCGCAAAGATTGCAAATTCAAACATTTTTAAATGCTACGCCTATGGTACAATAGGGCATATAAGTAAGGTCTTCAAATACAATACGAAACAGATCTCCGAGTCAACAAGTTCAGACGACCCGGAAGAGATACAAAAAAAAAAAATTAAGCCTTCAACACGATTAAAGAAAGCTGACCGTACATTTCTAGCGGCATACAAACTACACGTAAATCTGTATGTAGCTGAAGGAAACCTGGACACACTGTATGGGCGAGCATGGATCTTCCAATTTGCAAATGAAATTGACTTTACTGGGATCTTTACAAACAATTCTCTGTCAACAACAACTACATAGATCTAGACATGTTCTCGACAAAAGGAAGCGCGGTGAAAACAATAGCAGTGCAAGTGACGGGACTGACTTAGATTAAGAGAGAACAACTACAGCAAATACTAACAAAATTCGATTCGATATTTGACTCTGAAGCAGGAGCCTTTAAAGGAACAGCTGAAAAGGTGCACTTAAAGCCGGACGCGAAACCCATTTTTGCTCGCGCAAGAGATGTACCATTCACGCTGCGTGATGCTTATGCCAAAGAGATCGACGCGAAGAGACACAAGATTGACGCAGTGGTCATATATAAATCAACTAAGCATATTGAGGCCATCTTAAAAGCAGCGAAACCATCTGCAATCGAACACGTGCTGCTGTTTCTTGGGAAAGCACCTTATTACTCAAATTTTATACTCAAAGGACGACAATTCTACTTGTCAGAAGAGGCGGGATAAACTTACAACAGAATCAAACAAATTCTATTTCACAGTAGGTGCTGATGCCTTATGACGTAACACTTCCATTAGTGCTAGCAACGGATGCCAGCAAAACAGGTATAGGCGCTGTAATATTCCATCGCTTGGAAAACGGTGGCGAACGTCCAATTGCATACGCAAGCCGTACAATGAGTCCCATAGAACAGCGATAGTCACAAATCGACAAGGAAGCTCTAGCAATTGTATGGGCTGTACAAAGATTCTTCAAATATTTGTACGCCAGAAGTTGGACATTGGCTACCAATAATAAACCGCTCGCTCAAATTCTACATCCTGCCAAATCATTACCGACACTATGCATTTCTAGGATGGCAAACTTTTTAAGCAACTTCAGTAATTACCAAAACATCGATGGAAAATTTAAATGCTGACTACTTTTCTCGATTAACATGGTGGTACGATGGAATCCATTTAAACACAGCAAATCGGGCCAAATTCGATAATTTCATAAACTGACGAATAAATCAGCTTCCAGTTACAGCTTCGCTAGTTGCACGAGAAACCAGAAAAGACCAGCAATTGGGAATAATTTTGCAAATACTGGAGAGCGGCGAATGTCTTATTCGAAATGCATACAAATTACCAGAGTCCAAGTATGAGATATTATCTGGCTGCATCACTTATGAACATCGGTTGGTTATCCCGACTAAACTTCGAAAACTCATCCTTAACGAATTACACATGGCCTACTTGGATATAGTAAAAATGAAGGGTATTGCACGCTCTTTCGACTATTGGCCAGGAATCAATTAGGACATCGAGAATGCGGCAAGAACATGCGAGTTCTGTGAAAAACATGCGATTCGACCTCTAAAATGCTCTGATCACTATTTGGGAATACCCTAGGCCGCCTTGGGACCGCATTCACATCAACTACGAGGGCTCATTTGAAGGTGCGATACTTTTGATTGTTACGGATGCATACTCAAAGTGGTTGGACGTTAAGATCACCAAATAAATTACGGCAACAATAACAAGCGCATTACTAGATGATTTATTTGCAACGTATGGCGTCCCCCTCATGTTAGTGTTCGATAAATGGGACAAATTGCACTTTGGCTGAATTCAAGCAATACCTCAAATATCAAGTAATCAGCACCCCATCCCCCCGCAAGGAACGGTCAAGCAGAAATAAATTTTTAAACGGTAAAAAGTGCGCTTCAGGCGAGGGAAGGACATCCGACACATTTAAAAGAAACGTAAACGAATTCTTGCAACAATAGAGAAACGCTTCGCATAGCTCAATGGCGAATCTCCAACGAAACTTTTCTTGGGTCAAAATTACGTACGCGATTGGATTTCATCAGACCAGAAACCATCGAGGAGAAGGTATCAACAATTTTAAAAATGCAAGCAAACCTGTCGCTAATTCGAGATTAAAGATGTAGTTTACTTCATTTCTAAAAACCCGCGAATGGATAAGTGGACACGAGGAGAGATTGTTAGACGTTTGACGACCTTAATTTGAAATTCGACACAACAATAAATACTACAAAAAGCATATCAGCTAGATCCGAGGTACATGGTTGAATGGGGAGGACAGCAACAACAAATCATAGAGGGAGAAATGCAGAAAATACAGCAGTGGATCAGATTTATCTACCGACAATAGACAGGGCAGTCAGGCCATCGAAAATGATAACTTCAGAACACCGAAATCTTCGCGCACAGCTGAAAATAATAGTTCCCAAAATCAAGATGTACTACACAAAGGGGATCGCCAACTTTACGGGGATCTTCAACACCTATAGAAACACCAATGCAAACAGAGCAAAGTTCACGTCGCTCGACTCGAGTACATAAGCCAAGAATGATATCCTCACCACTCCTTTAAAAGGGAAAGACATGTTATATTTGAATTTAATTTAAGCTTCTATTGATAAATATAACTTCTTAACATGCAAGTTATCGCCCCACTGAATTGCGTCTCTGTCATTACTTTTATGATGAAACAATTTAAAACACGACTTGTGAAACAACCTAAGAAAAATAAAGATGAATTAAGAAAACAAAAAAAATTTTGCAGCTTTATTTGATCTCTAAAATAGGTCATAGACAGTCTAACTGCTCCAAATCTGTGTGCTGGTTATCAGCTGAGATTATGCTGTTCCCACACCCTAGCTGGTGTGGACAAAAATAATGTAACACTGTTTCACTCCGGTATACAATAGAAGAGCTCTTTAGCTTCAATAACGATGAAACTTTGAACCAAACGTAATTTGCGCGTGCTTAGGGTTCAAAAGGTTTTAAGAAATAGATAGTTTTACTTTTGACACAACTCTTTTTATACCCTGAACCCATTAAAATGGGTTAAACGGTAAAACGTGCAAATGTATGTTACAGGCAGTAGATGCTTTATCCGACCCCAGAAAGTGTATAAATTCTTGATCAGCATCAATAGCCGAGGCGACTTAGCCATGACCGAATATCTGTCCGTCCGTCCTTGTGTATAAACGCAAGAATCTCAGAACCTATATGAGCTGGAGACGTGAGATTTTGAACGTAGGTCCTCCTAGTGCCCGCGCAGTACGAGATTGTCGAGATTATTCGATAACTTGTCCCGTTTGCAAGTAATCGAAACACATCGATATCGAAATCCTGTTCCACTGTATCATGTGCTGTTATAACTTTCGAAGATATCCTTAATTTCTAGCTAACAAATTGATAACATTTTTTATTTTATGTTAGGGTTACCACCTAATAATCTGGAACTGTATATGGTGGAACTGTGTATGGTGTCTCTACGAAATATCTTGAACAAAAAAAGAGAATTCTTTGTATTTTGATTGATTTAATAGAAACGGGGTTATTGATAATAAAGCAACGTGATCTTCACTTGCAATGGGAGGACCTATATTCCCAAATAAAAGGTCTTATTCATTCTTTCAGAAATTCAGAATTTTGGAAAATCCATTTCTCCTTGATATAAATGGGGGAATAGAGTTGATGGTGAACTCACGCGCTGAAATTAATATTCAAATTAATTCATTTGAGACGTGTGTTACACTTTTGCGAAATCAAATCTTCCTCAGTGGAAAATACAGCTAAAAGATTTTTGAGCGAAGGTTTAAGGTTCGTCCGATTTGCTTCAAACTTATTTTTAAAGTCCTACATAAGAGCTTAGTGACTAAGTGTTCCAGCGATTTTGGAAATTCCAACCGAAAAAATGGCAAATAAGTTAAATAGGTTGTATGAAAGTTTTTTAAATACGATCAAATTGGCTTTAAACTCATTTTCAAAGATTTTTTGGAATATCATCTGATATGTTTTTCATACTTTTCTCAATATACATACCTCTTATCTGATAATTGTGGGTCAAAAGTTTAATGGGCGAAATTTCGGGTGTAAGATCATTCGCAAAGATGTCTATGAAAATAAAATTGAAAAATCCACCCCTCCTGGGTGGAAAATTGAAGTCTTTCAGGTTTCGTCTTATCGGTTTCAAGCCCTACATAAGAACTTAACAAAAACGTTTTTCAGCGAAAGAAGCACTTCATCATATCGATGTCACTTTTCAAAAATGTATAAATTTCTATTACTATTATTAAGAAAACAAAGCATTAAAGACAACTACCATATATGTATAAATTCGAGTGCCCACGGCTATACCTAAAAACAAGCTCTAGTAGGCACCTCAAACCCAGCCCGTGCTGCGAGCTCATTTGCCTTAGCAGTAATATATATAACAAGTAAGAGGCTCTAGTCGGGAGTTCCCGACTAGGGAATGCCCTACCAACACCAAATTCAGCTCGCGCTACGCGCTCCTTTGCTTCAGCAGTCATACAAATAAATTTAAAAAAAAATTCTTTTTCCTGGATAGGTCTCGAACTCGAAACAGACCACACCATTTACAACCGCCTCTACTCAACAGCCACACCGGAACTGCGTCATAATGAGAAAAAAAGGATTAAAATAGCAGCGCAGAAAACAATTCAATCGCAATTGCCATGCGGTTGCTAGAATTCAATAAATATGCGTATGAATGTGTGTGTGTGTCATGTATACAGAAATTCTTGCAACTTGCCCTAGCTGTAGCAAACACGTTTCTTAACCGATATTGATGAAATTTTCAGTAGAGCCACTAACCAAAACACATATAGATGGGACATGCCGTAGCAGAACTGTGGTCACCAAAAAAAATATGCATCTGGTCCAACGAGCGAGTAAGATATACATATAATATCTTTTGATCGCTCACACTACAGGAAACTCCTTTGGCTTACTCTCTTCCATATGATTTGTACGATAGAGCGGCATCGCTGTTTTTTATCTCGCTCCCACTACAGGAAACTGCTTTGGCTTACTCTCTTCCATATGATTTATGCGATAGACCGGCATCGCTGTTTATTTTTATCTCGCTCGCACTTGCTCTCAGTGCTCTCAATACTCTCTTTATGTCTAGGTACCGTTTAAATGTTTGTGTGTGTATGTGTCCGCACAAGCAAAAATGCCCACAAATTCAATTTTTCTCAAAAGTCGGTGGCATTTCTTCCGTTTTGAGGGGACGAGTAATATGAAATAATGAAAGGGTTTGCCAAGTCGATGCGAAATTCTTCAATTTTAGCTCGTTCTTGTTCGAAACGGTACCTAAGCGTTGGCATGTGTGCATTTAAAAGTTTTTGGACTTGCTATTCACGCATACTTGCATATTTTGTATATGAATAGAAGCATTTATGCGCATGTGTGCCTGTTGGATGCAAATTTGACAATATTTTGTGATTTCTGAATTTCGAGCTCTACACACACACACACATATAGACACAAATGTGTGTGAATGGGCAGATCATGGGCGCAAAAGAAAATATCATTTTTGGCCCGCGGTTGTGGCGCACCCTTCTTTTTACGATTTTGGGTTTGAATCGATGAATGAATGTTGACCCCTTATTACCTAAGATCAAATTCATATATGAAAAAGCTAAATATTTTAAGACAATAAAATTATTAATACTATTAATATATAATTGCTCCTTTTTTGTATTTGGTATATTTGAATATTTTAAAAAGTTTATTTTCTTACACAAATTTCTTAAAATTAGTTAAGTGATCAGTCACTTGACCTACATATGCAGGTACAGGTGCTTGGCAAAAGTTTACCCTTTCCACCCAACGGGCTGCTGCAGGGGTCAACATTCATTCATCGATTCATCGATGGTTAATAATAAAAAAATATAGATAGATAGACTCGAACACGTAACAGACCTCACGTCTTGCCACCCCCTAATCAACAGGCACACCAAGAGTTGAGTCTTAATGAGAAAAAAACGGAATAAAATAGCAGCACAGAAAACAATACAATTGAAATGCTGTTGATATAATTCAAAGAACTAGACTCAGCATGAATATGTATGTGTACATGTATACAGAAATTCTTGCAATTATTCCTGTATTCTCAAAAAGGTATTTTTTTTAAATATGGTAGTCGGGGGACTCTGGGGCGTCTCCTATGTCGTGGTTGGAGGAGGTCCTTGAACGATTTTCTCTTGAGCCTCTTGACTACACACCTCCCAGCGAGGTCTCTTGTTACCCGGCTGCAGTGCCGCTGCAAGCGTTCGTTGTACCGGTTGGCGAATGCTCCTACTTGGCTGTCTATGGTCGCCATTTTGAGGTCTCTGTGCAAGGTAGAATTTTTGACGTACCAGTCAGCACCGGTCATTCGGCGCAAGGCCAAGGTTTGGAGTGTCAGTGGATTAAATGAGTGGGCAATACAAGTTGGTTTTTTACTTGATTTAAAGCTATGTGGTAAATACATAATAGCCTTTTTACCCATTTTCAATGAGTTGACGGTATAAAAAAAGAGTTGTTCCAAAAGTGAAACTATACAAGATACTACATATAGGTATATTTCAGTTGCATGGAAATGCTTAGGTTATCGATGATTTTAAACAAGTATTCGGCTTTATATTTGCCATAGAAGGACCTACTTCAAAACTTCAAGTCTCTTTACATAGTTTATATATTCTTACACAGCATCTACAGCCGAGTCGCATAATACATTTCCGACTGTTTTTCTACGTGACTGTTCGTATATCGTTATATGTGAGCTCGCTGTTCTCAGGCAATATAGGAACTAGATATTTGAAATGTTTATTATAGCTCTTTCCTAAGCACGCGCACATTACGATTAGTTGAATGTTTTATCGCTATTGAAGCAGAAGAGGACTACTATTGTATACCCGAGTAAAACAATGTAACTTTATTTTTGTCCACGCCAACTAGGGTGCGGGAAAAGCATCATTTCAACGCTCCACAGTTTTAGAAAAGGTAAAACTCAGTACTATAAAAATATTTAAATTTCATCATAGTAATTAAGATATGAGAGAGTGTAATGGTGCTTCTTCAATGCAGAACAATTAGCCGTTCCATTGCCTTCAGAATGAAAGGTTATTGGCTGTTGGGTTGGTAAGTAGCGGGCTGTGTGAGTAGCCTTCCCTTGTGTATAAGCACCTATAGACATCAGCAAAATATCTGGGACTTCCTCAGTAGAAGAGACTCTATGAAAGATATCTTTCAGCCATATGATGGCGATATTCCCCGAATGAACTATTTAGACCGTCATAATTTTGTCAGCTGCTGCTTTTCAGTCGTGTGAGTTATCTAAAAAAGTCTTAGGGACATCTTAAGGGATAGCCCTTACCAACGTGTCATTGGCTTCGTCACCAATGAAGCGTAGCTCACCTCAGGACTCGTCATCATCTCCGAGGCCAAGTTCTCATGTTTCCTTATGATCTTATTATGTATCCGACATACCCCCGTCCAGGTTATAATCGTCCACAATTTCTTTAGCCCCTGTGATGTGGGCGAACGCCGGTTCGGAATCATCAAACAGCGGCTCTTTATGTCGGTTCAAACCATGTCGTATGTGAATTAAATCGCTCGGAAGCTTGCAGAATGTCAAAGGAATAGATTCAGTTATAACTAACTTGTTTTTTAACTCTTCAAAGATTAAAATCATATCCAAGCCTTATTAATATTATTTCTAATAAGTTCAATATATTTATCACATTAATAAACTGTTGTATTAAAAAAAGATATCTTTGAATATTTGCGTTGCTACGGAAACTCGGGTATTGAACAAATTGTGGGCTCAGCCAGAATATAATGAAGTGACACGAGTGAATAATGAATGCAGGCCTATTTGTTTAACTGAATTAAATTGCATATACATATGTGTTGTGGATGGTGGATGGGGCGGCGATTGGCGTCAGGCAAACGTTGCCAGAAGTGGTGGTATTTTATATAGCACAAACATAAGCTATATCGATATTATACGGTAAATTTATATAGTTTGCTTTGTAGGATCAAAAAATATTAACACTTTATTATTAAAACATTTGTGCAGCTGTATCGATATAGGTTAATGAGATATTGGACCTGCTAAATTTATCCGAGCTTGGTTTGTAGACGACCGATTTAAAACCCGACTTACAAATTATATTGTTACTTCATTATGACCACCACGACGAGGAAGACAACGTTGACGAGTCAGTTGTAACAGCACTGTAATTTTGAAGAACGACTTGCTTTTTGTTAAAGGATGTAGAAGTTAGTGTTTCAACATTCTCTAGCTCTGATAGCCTAGACATTCATCAATGGGTTGAAGAGTTAACGGAGTGTGGTAAAAGTACAGCAGACTACAACTTTATTTACTTATGTACGCTTAGCAGTTGTTGATTTGGGCTGCAAAATCATTAATTCGAACTGTGTGGGAAGAAAGAGATTAATCTCTTTAAAAGTCGCGCTTCTTGAAGAATTTACAATCAAATTGTTCACGGCAGAAATACATCGAATTATACAGAAGTGACATCTGAAGAATGATAAAAATAGATTGCACATTAATTTCATCATGTGCCTGGTATAAATAATTAAAGGCAACTCAACGGAAAATAATATAGCCTCGCAGAAATGTGGTTTACGATTTTCCATTTGAGGAATTGACGAGTTTGGTGTTCCAAAAATAGTATACCTAGAGACACACTGGGCATACGCAAGAGCAATTCGGGATTACCTCCGACCCTCTATGGCTACGTTTAAGTTTATTCCACTACTCGGGTAGACACGATTAGCAAAACGTAACGTATACGCAAGAGCTGCTCGCGATTAACTTCGACTCTATATGCCTACCGTTGACGTCGTTGAGAAATAAAGAGACAGAGCGGAAAAGTCACTCTGAGCTTTTTTTTACCGTTTTTAAGATCATGAGCGGTGGATCGAGTTGGTCCGCAAACGCAAAGTCAAACACAAGAAATAAAGCTCATTTTCCATAGGATGCAACAACAAATCACTTGCAAAACAACAACAGTGCGCACGAAACTTTTTTTCGTCGTCCGTCTTGATCAGCAAGAGTTTGAGAGCGATGATGAGGACATAGGAAACTCAGTGCAAAGAAAAGAGGCAAATAATGCCACTGTGCTTTTTGCATGTTTCTCTGTCGTTCCTACAAGGCAGCGCGTAAAAACAACAACAACACTATTTGGGTTCTAATGTTGTTGTTCCCCAAGTAGGTAGAAAATTCATATGCCAGCAGGTCATGGCATTCAAATCAAAGGGTTACGCACACGGCACGTTAACATCAAAAATTATGACGTCACATTTCATAGAATTTTATTCCTTGTGATGTGTAGGATATATTTCTATCCTAATTACATCCATTTAAATTATTTATTAGCAGGGTCTCTTAAGTCAATAATTTATTGACAAATCTATTAATTTACTGTACGCAACGATCGCACACAAAAAGCCTTAGGATGTGCCGTCACAGTCCCAACAGAATGTTGCAATCTTCTTGAATTCATATGCTTCCCCGGGCTTGGCAGACTCATATATGCATACTTGCACCAAAATATGTGTTGCTACACTTACGCCAACAACAATTAGGCGCGTCGAGGCATTGATACCCTTATTTATAGTAATAGTGTATAATGTTTAAAGAAAATTATTATTATTTATTGTACGAATAGTTGCACAGTTAATACGAAATTATATTTTACTCCGACATTGGATAACAATTTGTATAGAAGAAGGATTGTACCATTTGGTTACTGCACTGATCAATAGTCAAAATACCCTATTTAGAGAAAGAGTGCTTTGCTGGTCCAAAAATGAAAAATTATAAAAATCTGCCTGGCTGCTTGCAAGCTAAAATCGAGTGAAGAAAAAGAAGACATGACTTTGGGACTTTGCTAATTATAGGCAAAGGAGTGTTTAGAAACTACAATAATGAGTTAGAAGAGTGCAGGAGCTAGGATCATAAGCTGTAGCCTCAAACCAAAAAGGTGTTGTGCTTTTTTCATTGTGGAATCGTTTGTTATACCCTGAACCCATTAAAAATGGGTAAACAGGGTATATTGTATTTGTGCAAATGTATGTAACAGGCGGAAAGAAGCATCTCAAACTCCATAAAGTACAACTAAGTCTGTTTTTACACGGTAGATTGGTTCCAGAAGAAGCCGTGTAAAAAAAACCGTGTAAAAAAAGACATTGATCGTATACAAAAATGGGTGATTTGTTCCTAATCTCTAAAACCTATTAAAATTAGTGAAAAACAAGAATTTTTAAGAACAAGAATTCATGTTTATTTTTTCTTTAACAGCATCTCTAGTGTATGATGAAGACTTAACAGATAGGTTCGTTCCAGAAATCACCGATTGCCTAATAGCAATTTCATTTTTCTTTATAGTTCTTATTGTGGCTTCATTTAAACCGAACGTTTTACCAAGAGCAGTTGAGCCTTCTCCATTTCGAAGGCGATCTAAAATTTCAATCTTGGTTTCCAAAGAAATTGCCTTCCGTTTTAGTTTTATATCTGACATTTCCTTTTAGGGATACATAAAATATTTTACAAAATTAAAAAACATAAATAACTGAATAAATACAAAATATTTTTTGGCTTACCCTTTATCTTAATGCGTTAAAATTAAATTTAATGGAAAATCAAATTTGCCTGCAAAAAATTTCTTAACAAAACACGTCTTATTGCATTGACAGTTCACAAAATATTAACACGTTTCAATTGCTCTGACCAGTAAATTTTATTGTATGCACATAAAGGGAATTCCCCTAAATTAGTGCTATTCACATTTGCTTTGACCAGTAAAAATTGCTTGTACGCGCTAAAAGGGAATTCACTTAAATCTTTAAGCTAGTGTTCGCAAACTATCGATAGCACTATCGATACTATCGATGGTTTCAGACTTTTTTCTTTCATAACTACTTTTTTGTGATATGAACATACTTCGCAAAAATTAAATTTGACAAAAAAAATTTAAGTATGTACATAAAATTTCAAATCGTGCTAAATGGAATAAAATCGTGTAAAAAAATTAAAAATATTCAATTTTCAAACCGTGTTATATCAAAACCGTGTAAAAAAAGACCGTGTAAAAACAGACTTAGGTGTATATATATTCGTGATCAGCATCAATAGCCGAGTCGATCTAGCCATGTCCGTCTGTCTGTCTGTTCGTCTGTCCGTCCGTCCGTCCGTATGTATGAACGCAAGGATATCAGAACCTATAAGAGCTAGAGACTTGAAATTTTAGCTGCAGGTCCTCCTAATGCCCGCGCAGATCGAGTTTGTTTCCGATATTCGATAACTTGCCCGTTTCAAAGTAATTGATAAAAATCGATATATAAATCCTGTTTTGAAGTTGTCATTGAATTTGGGGCATCGGCAGAAGTAACTGCAGACAGCCGGGTGTTGTGTTTGCAACCTCGCTAGCGCTCATGAAGTTGACGTCAATAATCTAGGGATAGTCGAACACAAATATCAAATGCCGGGATTGTCTCACGCACCTCGCTTAACTACAACAGATTAACACGGCACTGTTAGGTTAGTTGTAGGTTAGATTGAACGACGGATTGCCCCGGCATTTAGTTTTAGATAAAAGATAGTCTTCTTCGAAATTTGTATGTTTTTAACAATTCACTATTAATACTCGTTAAACTAAGATAAATAATAATTAACTTTTATTTTTTTTTTCACGATTCCTGCCGCTCTGCTTGGAGCCCTCCCTGTACGCTTACTGCTTTTCCCTTTTCGCAAGAACCTAGATTAAAAACTTCTCGTTACTTATCTACTAATTCAAAGAAATTAAATACTTGGCAGGCTCTTTGCCTCAATAATATATATTTATATAATAAACTTATCTACTAATCCAAATAAATCAAATCATTTGTGGTATTCAAAATGTTTATATATTTTATATTAAACTAATATGGCATTCATATTTTCAGGTAAAAATATGGTTTCAAAACCATCGGTATAAGTGCAAGCGACAAGCCAAAGAAAAGGCAATGGCTGAACAAAATCAACACAATCAGGTAATAACCTTAAGCCGTGTCTCGCTCTCGAATAATATTGTATGCCGATGAGGTATATTTGTGCCTTGATATTGATATTGATATATATATACATATATACACATATATAGCTTTGTATAAACATTCTGTCCTAGTGTCAGTCAACCTTTCAAATCTAAATTGTTCCAAATTCAATGTCTTTCTATATGGTATTATATGGGCCAATAATGCTAGGACTGTTTTGGATTTTATCAGGCGCTGGTTAACGGAGCTTAATGATCCGTTCACGATAAAGACCCCATTTGTATCTGTTGTCCGAACAATCTTTTAACGAACTACAAAAATTAAACTGTAAAATGTAAGGAAAACGGTTAAATTGCGAGTCGAACAGTTGATGTACGTGGCCTTTCGGTCGCGGTCAAGAAAAAATATTGTTTGTGTTGCCAAAATTGTGGGTGTAGGCCCCAACCTTTTGATTTCTCATCGTTCACTATTAGTCGGCTATGCTAACTGACTCTATTGTGCCTCATTGGACGACCGCTATTCAGAAATCATAGAAACTTCAAGTCTTGTCAAATTTGCATCGGACAGGCAGGCAGCAAACAGGCACACAAACGCAGAAATACTTCTACCCATACACAAAATATGCAAGTGTGCGTGCATAGCAAGACCAAAAAATTTTAAATGTTGCCTACGCTAAGGTACCCTTACCAACGATAACGAGCTAAAATGCAACAACTTCGCATCGACGTGGAAAACCCTTTCAAAATTTCATATTACTCGTCCCTTCAAAAGAGAAGAAATGCCTCCGACATTTGAGAAAAAATTGAATTTGTGCCAATTGTTGCTTGTGCGGACACATACACACATATACATTTAAATCCTTAGACATAATGAGAGAGCATTGAGAGCACTGAGGGTAAGCCGAAGCAGTTTCCTGTAGTGAGAGCGAGATAAAAAACAGTGATGCCGTTCTATAGTACAAATCATTTGGATGCTAGTATGCCAAAGCAGTTTCCTGTAGTGGGAGCGAGATAAAAAACAGCGATGCCGTTCCACCACACAAATCATATGTATTTCTTACTCTCTTGCTGTCTGAGCATGTGAGCGTGTCTCGAACCCGAACAAAAACGAAGACGACTTTGGACCTGCCGACGAAAATAGGCATGGACCCATTCTTTTACTCTATGTCCAGTCTATATGTTCTATGGTTAGTGGTACAACACAAGTCATCTTATAGCAATTAAAAACTCAGGCACGTTTAATGAAATATCCTATATTTTATTATTATTTCCAAATAACCACGATAACAAACAAGTTTTTTTACATAGTCTCAGCGGAGACTTCCTCAGATTTGTAGTTTGTGGGGCCTGTGAAGATATACCCTATGCCTTCATCATTAGACTCAGCTCGTCGGATGTAGTAAAGGTTCATTCCCCATTCGACTATGCTATACACCAACACAAATTAAAGTTCACTTTACAGAAAGGAGCTAGAAGTCCAACAAACAAGGCTGTAATTTGTAACGGTAACTGGTATGGTGTCAGTCACTGACGGTGTGGAACGTCAATTTAATAGAAGGGTAATAGAGATGTTATTTTATTCTAATATCTGTACTCACCCTACTCCTTACTGTACGACGAACCAAAGAAATGTTAAACTATTTATTTTAGAATTCATTTTACTTTATATTAAACTTTATTATATTATTTTCTAAGTACCTAATTTACATTTACAAACATGAGTTTCTTCCAGTTGTCTTTATGTTACTTCACAAAGATAAGAGATTTCCAATGCAGTCACTTTTATATTAAATTCATAACTTTTGCAAAACTAATTGAATTATCAAAGATATTGTATGAATAATTAAGTAACAATTTAAGCAAAAGCGGAAAGCGTGGCCACGAGTTGGCTTGATCGCAAGGGATAAGCGGGGTCGCATGGTATATGGTCGGTGGGTGCTGGCTTGACCAAAATGTGTCGGCGTGAACGTGGTATGCACTCGTCGCAGTCCTAACGATCTTCTTGATCGCTTTCTGAACTTCGTCACTTCCGTAGGGTTGAGTCGCTCCCGAATATCAGTGGTCAGACCTCTCAAGTCGATGACCACCGACCAGCCACTCAGAATTTATATGTGTGTATACGTATGTACATATATACGAGAGTGCAGTTGGGCAATAGCTGATCGGTATAACAATACAATCGTACACTCTAAAAATTCGAAATATAGAATTACGCACCAATTTATTGTAAGACAAACATAACCTGGTTGCGGAACAATCGAAGAAACATCACAAGGCGTGAAAAGCACAATATGCACTGAATATGCAGAGTCCCCGTACCGCTTTTTACAATTCCAGTTTCTGCACACTTAAAATATAGGATAGGCACGTTCTGCTCTCGAAATAAGAACACACATCTACAAACGCAATTTTGATTTCCCACATATTCTAACGGTAAAATGTCGTGATATAATGGACATTTTTTCATTCTCGCTTTACTGCGCCTCATCGTAGGCCGCTTCGAGCGTGCACAAAAGCATCATTGGAGCAAATTAGCTGGTTCATTTTTATCCAGTTACATTAAGATCCAGTTACAAATGAACTTAACTGAATTTTGCAGCAATAACAATTATAATCCCTTTGGCTGGAGAAATAGCAGTCGAAACTCTTTCTGGTCTTAATTATCAATGTCACAGTCAGGGTGCAGTATTTTCCGGAAGCGTAGAAAACTTCGATCGTGTCCAAGATACAGAAGCCTGTTAAGCAGGAGGGCGACCCCGAGGCATACTGACCAATCAGACTCCAGAAAAGACTTGTCACAGCAGGATTTGTGGACATTGCCGAGTCTCTGGATACGGAAATACGGAGCAGCTTTACAGGGTGGCCATGTTTTGGAAGCGTTCGACAAAAAAGGTGTACTGCTTCAGGCCGCCACGTAGTAGGATTTCTTGTCGACTGCATACAGTCATTTGAACGTTTTAAAACAAAAGCACTGACTGACTCTGCTCCGATCCTAGTTGGACGTCTTCTAAAGGTTAAAATAAGGGCGGAATAGTTTCCCAGTTATTACATCCAAGCTTGGGTCCCGCAAGGTAGCATACTAAGAAGCCTACACTCTTGGATTATTTTGGCGCTCACTGCTTATAGGCCATTAGCCGATATACCGTATGCCATATGCCAACGACGTCTGCGTCTGAGACAACAAACCTGGGTATCCATTAACAAACCACTAATGTTCGCCAGCAACATTAAGGGAACCTACTTACGCTACCGGTGAAGACTATATGGTTAGTTAACCATCTCTGCCAGCTATTACTTGCATGTAAACGGTTAGTTAACCTACTAACTTTGGACCTCATCTGGCGATATGCGATCCAAACCTGGGGATAAGCTGTTCCATCAAATCGCATTATAATGCAATTATGCAGAGCATGAATCTACGAAGGATGGTAGGCGCTCTTTTAAGGGACTCGATATTCATTATTTTATTATTTTAATCGGGCCCGCGGATATATTATGCTTAAAACTCTTTATAACAAATTTAGTGTTGCTTTTAGACAGGACGTCATACAGCAACAGAACTTGGCACCCCCACGGTGAATGTTCCACTTTAGTAGTGAGTGCTCATGACCAGTTTAAGTGATTCCTCGCTCGAAGTCGCTCAGATATACAACAGTCGTTAAGCACCTCGATGGCACTGCATTCAACTTCAGAGCAGAAGGACTGCCAGTAAGCTCTCTTTACTTACACTAAATTTTTTAAATGCCGTATGCGCCACAAGATATTTCGTCACCCTAGGTCTTTGTTAAGATAAAGAGTTTGTTGGACATAATAGCACAAGCTACAGCATTGCAGTGGAAGTAAAACTAAAGAAGAATAAGAGACATCCAGGATTAAAACGTGCTAGCGTGCAATTTACTTCGTCCTCAGTTCCGTCCAGCTGGGAGTCGTCATCCTCTCTGTTCACAAGATCTGCATGTTTCCATACAAGCACCAAAGTGTTTGACACACAATCGTCCAGGGTATAGTCGTCCACGATTCCTTTAGCAGCGAACTAACGATCTTCAGCAGCTGGTTTACCGTTTGCCGAGTCGGAGAGGTATAGCCGAAAGACTACGTTCTTGAAGCTACTCCTGATTGTCTGTTTCAGACTCACAGCCTCAGCAGACTCATCATTGAAGACGAGGATGACTTGGCGAGATGGTCTCTGCGTCTCCTCTACTATGACCACTTGGCCGACATCCGTATCGAGGTAGGGGTTGCACTTCTGAAAGAAGTTAGGCGTATTTTTGGGATCTTTGGGCTTGGCTGAAGACCCCATTTAAAAGCGACAGCCGCCGTCACGTAGAGAGCATAAAGAAACTTCTCGTGGTTATCTTTAAATGCCTTGAAGCTCCGCAAGGCAGACGACTATCAGGAGGCTCAGAAAGAGAAAATTTTCAAAAATATATATCCCCAGTATCAACAGACATCCACCTCCGCAAGGGAATAAATTGGCTGAGTAATTTCTGTAAATAGTATACAAAATGAAAAGAAAAGATATTTTTCAGCGCTGAGTGAACTCTATAAATAATACATAAAACCAATTATGTTTTTAACATAGGGGTACAAGGGAAAGCTATTAACATGGGGAAAAACGCATTAAATAAATTATCCATTGAAAATAATACAAATGAATTTTTTTCATATATATATTCTTGATCAATATCAATAGCAATGTCGATCTAGCCATGTTCGACCGTATGTAAAAGAAGATAAGTGGTCTGACAGCTATACTTTACGGCTTCAAAGGGCTTAGGTATAAAAAATAACACTCATCGTTGTAATGTAGGGTTAGTGCTGCAATGAAGTTTCTTAATATTAAGCAGGTAATCCCCAGGGGCAATTTTAATAGAGCTGTATCGTCTCACAATTTTTGTCCATTTGGCCATTGTTTTTTATTCAATTCAACAATAGCTTCTGTAAGATCACTAACCAATACAACCTAATACAACACATAGATGGGACAGCTTGAAGAAATGTTTGTACCCATTCATTTCATAGATTTCTGGTCCAAAGTCGACTTCATTTTTGTTCGGGTCCGAGACTCGCTCACTTGCTCAGAGGGCCAGAGAGTAATCAACCCATATGATTTAGGTGATAAAACGGCATCGCTGTTTTTTTAATTGCCTCCCACTACAGGAAACTGCTTTGGCTTACTCTCAGTGCTCTCAATGCTCTCTCATTATGTCTAGGGATCGTTTAAATGTATGTGTCCAACAATGCGCACAAATTGAATTTTTCTCAAATTTCGGACGCATGAAAGGGGTTTGCCAAGTCGATGCGAAATTGTTTCATTTTAGCTCGTTATGATTGTTAAGGGTCCTTAAGCGTAGGCATGTGTGCATTTAAACATTTTGGACTTGCCACGCAGGCATACTTGCACAATTTTGTGTGCCTGTTGGTAGCCTACCTGTCTGATGATAATATGTCAAGATTTGAAGTTTTTGCGATTTCTAAATTTACACACATAATTGTCGGGAGCGCGAGCTGCATTTGGTGTTGGTAAAAGAGATGTTCGTCGCCTAATCGAGAGCACCCGACTAGAGCCTCTTACTTGTTACCCATTTTCAATGAATTCAGGAGAAAAAACTAACTAACTATCAAAACTAACTTATGGGTGAAAAGTGGGCACAAAGACGAAGTTTTGGATAATGCCACCTCCACGCTTCGCCGCTTTACATGCAGCAGCAATCTTTCAATATTGGTTTTTTCAAATTTTCATTCTTTACCAAAAATAAGTCAATATAAAATAAGTAATAACGAAGAAATGTTATATGCATTTTTTTTGGTTTTACTACATTGCTGTCATTAAAATCTTTGGCAGGGCCAAAGCAGTCGTCTGAATAACAAAGTTGATTATGCGTCAGCACATTGAGCACGAAGTTCAGGTTTCAAAGTCCCGAGAAGACGGAAGACAGGATATTTTGTTATACTCTGAACACATTTAAACTAGGTAAGAAGGCTTAATGGCTATAAGAACTAATTATTTGAACGTAGGTCGTTCTAGTTTCCGCGCAGTACATGTTTGTACATGTCATTTAGGAAAACAATATGGCAGCTAGTACCATTCATTCACATGCAAGCGCTCTTTTCTTTTGTGATTGAATTGTTTATATGTATAAATGAAATTGAATTTTTCCTAAAATTCTAAATATTAGTATACCCACAGACAAAATAAACACTAAGATGAGTAAGGCCCATACATTTGAATGCGACGCAAAATTTCTAGCCTGGCCTTTCATCTGGCCTTTGACGACATGCCAGCCGACGGCTGTTCGTTCAGACGAACGAATGCCGAAGTCTTGCTGAAGCGCTGACACGAGCAACGAAGATAGTCGCCAGCCTGGTCGATGGTGCTTTGCGTCGCTTCGTTTTCGAAGTACAATGAGCGAAAAGTTTTAAACTTACGATCGACGCAAGGTACTTCTGCATTATCCATGAAATGCATGCTTTATTTAAATGATACATTACCCTAGATACGAACGATAAATTTTACAGGAAAATTTAAGAATAAAATAATTTTTTTACAAAGCGCATCTTGTCAATAACCATGTTAGGAAAATAGCACACATAGATTGATTTCACTTTTGTTTTTGGACAGTGTATGCTCGAGAGAAGTTCTTGTCTCAGCCAATGGCTGGCAAGCACCTATGTTTGTATGTGTGAATTATGCATGCATAACTACATTAAAATATGTATGTATATATTTGTTGTTATTCACTGATCTGACTTCGTCTGGCAAAGAAATAAATTTTCTTAGTTTTCTAGCGCTGATCATGCATGACCTATCCCAAATATGTGTTGACATATGAATGCGTGTTGTGTACTGAGGTTGGCTCTGTAGAAAATCTGTTTTTTTAACTTCGATGCAAATATTTATTTAATTTCTTCAAATATGCTGTTATGTGTGTATATTCCCACATATACAAACATAACTGCTTGCACGGCGCTCATAGAGCCGAAGCTGAGGGTACATTCCATTTTTAGATTTTCGCTCTTTAGGCTGTGAGAGCGCAATGATAATGATTTCGTTTTCGTTCTTAATTTTTAAAAAAGCAAGCTGCATAGTAGCATTTTGTTGTATGGCGTTACTCATCTTAGTGTTTATATTGTCTTTGGTATAGCGTTAGCATAAGAAGCGATGGTAAGTTTTTTGATGGTTTGATAGGGTCAAACTGATCGATAAGAGAATTAGTCGATTTCTTGCAAACGAGTCCTACGAAAAATTGACATGCATAACAACATGAATGAAATCAAATACTCATTTTATAAAAATCTTATTATAAATTATTTATAACTTATTAAAATAAATCAGTTATCATTAGCATAACTATATTATTTCTAATTATTTGTAATTAATTTGTTTCAATTATTATGTGATATATAGTTTATTTTCGAATTTTTTAAAACAATGGAAAAAATGGTTATAAAGTATAGCAAATTGCGCATTAATTTTAAATGAAATTACATGAACCCATTAAAAATCGGATATAAGGGTATACATATGGATCTGTGCAAACGTATGTAACATGCCAAAATTGTGGCCTTGTGCGCCTGTTTGTCTGTCCGCCTGTCCGACCGTATTTGTAAACGCGTCGATCTCAGAACCTATAAAAGCTTAATATTTCAACGGAGGTCCTCCTTGTACCCGTGTAGCACGAGTTTCTTTCCGATCATCGATAACTTGCCCCGTTTCCATGAAAAAGATGAAAATCGATATCGAAATCCTGTTTTCAAAGCAGGATTATTATGGCTTGATACAGCAAATTCGGTTTGTTGGCTTTCGTAAAGAATAGACCCATCCAATTTTGGATACCTCACCAGTGCCTTTTAAAATTTGAAAGAGCACATTTTTAGAAGTATGGTCTTCAGTTTTGGTATTTACACACATTTGAATGCAATATGACCTAAAAATTTTATAAATATTGAACAATAAATACTGAAATAAATCACTAAAGCGTTTCTCGTACTCTACCTGTACGTAGGGGAACAAGAAGTTCAGCCAGAGCTAAAATGTTTGTGACTCCCGCGAGCCGAGACGTGGAGTTAGGGGAATCGCCTAGTCGGCCACTTCCAAATTACTTTTAAATTTTTTGCTTATACCGATATGTTGGCCAAAACTTCTTTTATTTGAGCCAAATCTGGACAACATAGAACGCCTAAATCATGTAGCTGCTTAAAGAACAATCGGTGGAAAAGTGGGTTCTTTTGTTTGTCATGATATCTTAACCAAATTCGGCAATTGTTAATTCCCTACATACATATGTGTTATATCATATTAACATCAAATGGGATAGAATATTGTGTTTTTGTATGGTAACATTTTCTGCATTTCTGCAATTTCCCCAAATTCATCAATTACGAGCCACACCAATTTCTACACATATACATCTACACACCGTAACACCGTGTGTTAAATAATATTATAATAAAAACCGTCCTGTGTGTGAAGCTTGAAACCGAAAAATAAACTTTCAACCTTTATCATGCATTTTCCAACCAAACGTATCAAATTTTGTTTGACAGTGATCTCTAAAAATGAGTTTCGTTGAGAATCGGATGGTACTTTTACTCTTGCGTGTTTTATTTATTATCTATTCAGTTTTTATAATATACTTTGAAATTGATAACTTTGTCCTTTGACCTCCATTTTCTTGAAGGAAGGATATAAGCACCTCATAACTGAATTTGGACACAGACCATTGAATTTTTTTGGGCCAGGCGAATTGTAAGCAATAAGTTTAATACAAAAGTTTTTTCGTTATTTCAAAACTTTCGGCTTAAATTGCCCAAACCCCGTCTCAGCGTGCACCTTCATCACAGAAAATTACTATAGTATAAGTTGCAGGCTCCTAGCTCTTACGGCTTGGGATGTGTGTTCATCACCAGTCAGTCAGTCGGTCAGTCAAACATATTTTGGTTTTGTATAACGTCTGATAGCTGTCCAGCTGTATGCATGAACGAACTTTTCCTTGATGCCATTGAAGAAAGAATATTGTAAATTTGCGAATCTGTGTATCAGTGTTAAAAATCATTTGCCACGCCTTGCCGAAAAAAATCCATAACTCCCACTGTTTAACGTGAGAGGTGCCTAATTGTGCAGATAGATATGTCCGCACGTAACATTTTTTAAAAAGACCGACCCGGCCCTATATCCAAAAAACATGCAAATTTTTTTATACCCTGAAACCCTTGAAAATTATTACTACAGTACAAAGTATATATGCAAAGTATATATGCAAAGTATATATGCATATTCTTGGTCAGCATTAACAGCTGAGTTGATGTGGCCTTGACCGTCTGTCTGTCTGAACCTATATGAGCTAGACACACCTAACTTGATATGTAGACTCTTGATCTTAGTATACAAATACCTTATGTATTTCACTCGGACTTGTGTGCTCGGTCACATCAAGAAAGCTCTAAGTGTTTTTAGACCATAAAAAGGGTGTTGTAGTGTGTATATGCATTAAATCACACCCTGTATTTAAATACATAAGTATGCCACACTTTATTGCATACAATAACAAACACAAAGCCAAAAGCGCAGAGCCATTTGAGTTTATTGACTCAGGCTCATATTACGCAACGCGGGCCGCTATTACTCTAGCTGGCCGTTTAGCTAACGGCGCACATCCCAGGCTATGCTTATGTAGCGCTTACCAAGAGTACCATATACATATGTACTCTCCAATGCAATAAGTATATACATATAGCCTTAGGCTAAGCTAACATCTAAGAACGATGTAAAGAACATTTAAATAAAGTCATGCCAATACAACTGACTGTTTAAACTAAAAACTAAACTAAACTAAACTTGCTGTTTAAACTAATTTACTTAAACCCAACTTTCGGACTTCACCAAATTCTACAGTATAATGGTTTAGTAGATATCTATAATACAGGCAAAACGACCCTTATAAAATATCCTTATTCTTTATCAGCATCAATAATGTAGTCGATCTAGCCATATTCGTCTGTCCGTCCATATATGTATATGAACGCGTCAATCTCAGATCTTATAACTTTCCCTTTTTGCAAGCAATAGTACAAATCGATATCGAATTCTTGTTTTTGAGCAAATCACTTATGTTTTAAGACCTAGAGTCAGCAAATTTGATATAGTTTCAACTCCATTTTAGGGAACTTTTTTAAAATGTATTTTAATTAGAGCGAAAACAAACAAGCTCGTAGCGCGAGCTGTATTTGGTGTTGATAGAAGAGCGTTCAGGGTATCCTCTAGTAGGGACTTCCGACTAGTGCCTCTCACTTACTTTTTTTCGGAATTTTGTAACGAACTTGCTTTTTTGGCGACATAGTATCTTTCAATTATTTTTTCGATAGTTCGATATAGTTGGAATGTTCAATATTGTCCAATGTTTGACCGAACTACTTCTCGAGCTTTATCGTGGTTTTCGCGCCTTATCTTGCCATTATGCAATGATTATGTTTGTCGATCATCGATCAGAATTGATATCCACACACTATTTCTTGAAGCCAATAAGAGTTCGCGATACTAATTGTGGAATGTATGATATTTTAACAATTAGTCAAAATCAGTTCAATTGACTTTTTGAATACCATCATCGTTCCCACGAAATTGTAAGGAATATTTTTGGGTTTTGGTATTTACACGCATTTGGCCCCTCGTAAGCAAGCTTTTGTGCTTTCTTTTGACACCACTTGCTATACATTGGCAGCCTTAATTGCTAGCAAATCTTCTGCTAGCGTATGCATATCTAAATTAAATTTTTTCACTCCTGATGAAATAGCATCATTCAAAATTAATGTTTCACATGATTCGTTTCCAATCATTTGTGGTCCTAAATTTTGGACTCCTCAAATGATCGTTAACGAGTTTAAGCATAATAAGCAAAATTCTTTTTCAGAAACATGGTTAAATTCAACAATATCTGATTATTAAGTTTTTTTGAACAATTCCATTGTGCATAGAAATGATTTGGTGATTTTAGGTGGTAGGATGTTAATTACCGTTAAGCCACTTTCTAGTCAGAAATTTTTTGTTTTACTACGCTTACTGACGCTGAGATTGTCTCAGTTAAGATAACTTTTCCTTCATGCGCTATTACTATCAAATGCTCATATATTTCACCTACAGTTGTTATACAAGTTTATATGAAAAATTTTAGTTATAATATATTAAAGAAGTTTTTACGCATGTGCGTGATAATGACGTATTTATCGTGTTGGGTGGTTTTAATTTACCGAAAATCTCTTGGTCATTATTCACTGCCGAAAAGTATTAAGTACCCTCAGCACAGCATGACTTTATAGATTCCATGCTAGACTTTTCTTCGTTGTTTCAAATCAAATCAATTCAATGTCTAATAGAACACTTGATCTTGAATTTGTCAACGATTACCTTATTGCTAGTGTGACCAGGTCCCCTCCTTTATCTCTTCCTGAGGATGTATATCATCCTACTTTAGAGGTTGCAATGCTCAATTGCAATCTTCTTATTTCTCATTTATCAGCTACCAATAAGCGCCGCCGTTGCTTAATCAACGTATTCATGCAACCGATTCGTCTTTTTTATTTGACTCGGTTGATATGAATATTGCTATTAGTTTTTCTTATAACACCCTGAACTCCCTCTTAGATGTTTGTATTCCAAATTCAATTGCTTCTTCAAAGCCACCCTGGTTTTTTCCCAGACAATCAAACTTCAAAAATATAAAACCTAAACATTCTAAAAAGTTTAATAAGTCTGGTTCGAGTATTGACTTGGCTAAATATACTATAGCAAAGTTGAACTTTTTTTTTCTGAAGTCTCAGTGCAATGAGAATTATCTTAATATTGCAAAAGCCAATTATGCGTAAATCTTTAAGCTTGCCATATTCTTCTTTTCTCGGGATGGATAATGCTAGCAATGATTCTGATTCTGCTAACCTCTTTTCTAATTTTTTGCAATCAACTTACACTTCTGTCTGTAGTAATAATCCTACTCTTATAATATTACCTCCTCTAGTTGTATACCTACTCCTTTTATTTCCCATTCCTCTGTCTTTCTGCTATAAATTCTTTAAAGTCATCTTAATCACCTGGGCCTGACAAAATTCCTAGTTGTCTACTCAAGGAGTGTAGTTCTTCCCTTCTACGTCCATTGCTAAAGCTTTTTAACCTATCACTTGAAACTTCTGTCTTTCCATCTCTTTGGAAAGAGTCTTATATCATTCCTCTCCACAAGAAAGGTAGAATGTCTGATATAGAAAATTACAGGGGCATTGCAAAACTGTCCGCTATCCCTTAAATTTCTGAAAATATGATCACTTTGAATATGCAGCATTTCTGCAAATCAGTTATCTCCCCTGTTCAACATGGATTCGTAAAAAATCGGTCAACTACGACTAATCTGCTTGAATTTTCTTCCTTGTTAAATAATGCTTTCCTTTCTAAAATGCAAACCGATGTCATTTACATTGACTGCAGTAATGCGTTTGAATCTGTGCACCATGATCTTTTACTCTTTAAACTTGACCGTTGAAACCTAAACGGTTTCCTTTATTTTGCATTGGATTTCTTCTTATTTAAAAGATAGGACCTAAAGAGTTATGCTGAGGCTGACTTCCTCAAAATAGCCACACGTTACTTCTGGTGTTCCTCAAGGTAGTCAAGTTGGACCTTTACTCTTTTCTCTTTTTATAAATGATCTCCCCTCAGTTTTATCACATGCCCGTGTACTTATGAATGCGGACGATGTGAAACTTATTCTTTCATACACTAATCTCTCTCGTCTACAAGATGATCAATTGCATCTTAATTGTTGAAAGTGTATGCTTATGACCTTCAATACAATCGACAATACTCCATTGCAACATATACGAGCAGTTAAGGACATAGGCTTTTTTTTTGATTCTCAACTTTGCTTCAATCTTCATATAGCTATCATCGTTAATGAGGCCAAAGGTGTACTTGGATTAATTAAACGTTGGTTTAAGGAGTATTATGATCCCTTCATAGCCAAACTTCTATACACATATCTTGTTCGCCTTATCCTTGAATACTGCTCTTGCATCTGGTCTCCGCGGTATAATAACACCCAGGATCGTATTGAGTCAGCTCAAAAGCAATTTCTGCTTTTTGCCTTACGAGGTTTAAATTGGGACCCCAATCTTCCGTTGCCATCATACTTCAGCAGGCTTCTTCATCTTGATCTTGCATTGTTAACCAACCGTAGGAGAATCCTCGATGTTCTCTGCCTATATAAGTTGATTGTTGGCGACATAGATTCTTCTTTTCTGTTGGAGCGGCTTTAATTCTTTGCTCTGTCCAGACCTACCGTGAATTATCGCCTTTTATTCTTACCTACGTTCACAACATATTACGCTATGGACAACTCTTTTTATGTACTATAATAAGATAACAATAGTTTGTATCACCGACCATTCGCCCCCCCTAATAAATGACTATTCCCAGCTATGAAGCTATGAGTAGCATAGCTGGCCGGACAGATCATAAATCTCTCCCAACGGGTCGGGGATTTCCATCACTATCTCTTTATCCTATTTTCATAATACTATATATACTAGTATAAATTTCTTTTATTACACCCTGAACCCATTGAAAATGGGTAAAAGGGTATTATGTATTTGTGCAAATGTATGTAACAGGCAGAAGGAAGCATCTCCGACCCCATAAAGTATATATATTATTAATCAGCATCAACAGCCGAGTCGATCTAGCCATGTCCGTCTGTCTGACCGTGTGTCCGTCCGTCCGTCTGTCAGTCTGTCCGTGTGTATGAGCGCAAGGATCTCAGAACCTATAAGAACTAGGGACTTGAAATTTTGGCTGAAGGTCCTCCTAGTGCCCGCGCAGATCGAGTTTGTTTCCGATATTCGATAACTTGCCCCGTTTCCAAGTAACCGATACAAATATATATCGAAATCCTGTTTTTTGAGGAATTTTGGTAAATAATATGGGCTAGAGTCACCAAACTTGACATGTAGCTTCTAGAATATCATTTATATATATCAAGTATCTTTCATTTTATAGCTATCGCCAACTCCCCGCTACCACCACAAAGCTATAAATCATGGTAGTAAACCAACTTGTATTGCCTACCTATTCAAGCCACAATTTATATGCAATTGTCATTTTGAGAATACACGAATATTTTATAGTATTAAACAATAAGATCTTCTGCTGAATTTCATCAAGATCGGTTAAAAAACACGAAAGTTATGTGCGCACGTGTTAGCAAGAATTTCGGTATACGTGTACACACACACATACATGCGCGTCTGCTTTGAATTCTATTAACATCATTGCAATTGCGATTGTATTGTTTTCTGTGCTGCTATTTGAATTCGTTTTTTTCTCATTAAAACTTAATTGTTGGTGTGACTATGGAGTAGAGGCGGAAAGTAGTGCGATCAGTTACGAGTTCGAACTTTACCGACGAGACTATTTTTTTTTTGCTGGTGTGGCTGTTGCGTAGAGGCGGCAGCAAGTATTGCGGTCAGTTTCGAGTTCGAACGCTGCCAAGGGAACTTTTTTTTAAATTTATTTGCATGCATTTGGTGTTGGAAAAAGAGTGTGCAGGGTATCCCCTAGCGGAAGCTCCCGACTAGAACATATTGTTTTTTAAATACATATTTTATTTTTTCTCATTTATTGTATTTTCTAAAATATTATAATAAATTAAGATTAATTTTTATTTTTGGACGGCTAAGATATGAAGAAACATAGCAGCTGTATTATCTGCGCATCCTTATAGAAGAAAGCGATAATGTTATGTAAATGAATCTGGGTTCACAGTATCCCCTGACTAGAGCATGAGTGAAAAATGTATAATAGCTTATAACAACTCTTAGGGAAAAAGATATATAAACATATTCTGTTTTAATTTTTTATTTTCAGTCTGCAAGCTCGCCAAGACGCGTCGCTGTTCCAGTTTTAGTAAAGGATGGTAAGCCGTGCCCTGGAGCAAATAATGCAGTTCAACCACAAACGCTTAATAATAGCTCCACAACTTCTGGTAACAACAGCAATAATAGCAATGGGAATGTAAATGGTGTAACTGGGACAGCTGCAGTTACAGCCAATGTACCAAGTGTACTAAATCTGATCCCTGGAGATACACCTAACTCTCACTCACCTGATACATCTTCATCTCTAATAGCAAGTTACGGTGGGACAGTTGGAGGTTCAAATGCTTCTATGTTACAACAACCCTGCAATAATGCTCTTATGTCAAATAGTTTAGCTATGGCTTATCGAAACCAAAACAATTTTATTTCGAATGGTCATCAGCAACAGTGTGGAGGATATTTGCCATTGCAAGGTAGGGCATGGTAAAATCACCATTATCATGACATTCTTTCGGTTCTGTAAAAACGTACTCAATTCAGTTATATGTACATTTACGGACAACAGAAATTAAAAAAAGTTGTTCGATTTAATTTCAGTTTCATAAAATGAAATTTTTGGTTATGTACTATCAATAATACATAAGATATAAAAAAAATAAATAAAAGTTTCCAAAATTCTCTACAAAATGAATTATTAGCAATAAGTGTATATATTTATAGGTCAATGTATTAAACAATAAACTATAAACTTAAATGTGTTCAAATGATTTTAAAATTTAGTGGCTTGATGAATATAAATATACAATATTAAATGCTTTAAATCAAATGCTATGTTATCTAAGAGTAGAAGAAATTACCCAGTGTTTTCCGGGCCAAAGGGCCAAGGTGGTTGTGTCGGGGATTTTCGCTGTGTGGGTCTGTCAAGTAGCCTAGCCAAGCAGATAGAATGCACAACTAGGCGCTTCCTAAACTGGTTGGAGGTAGAAGTAATAGTTTCGCAAACCATTCAGATATTCAGGTCGGTGAAAATATTCTTTTTCCTGAAATAGTGGAACCAGCGCACGTTGGTCATGCGACGCAATGACTTAGTGCTGGCAGCCTGGACTCGTCTAAGAGTGGTGCCACATGCAGTGCCCCAATATGAAATGCCCTAATATAATTTTGGAAACCGTATGCCCTTGAAGACCTGACGTTGGCCGTTAGAATAAATCCGCTCCCGTTCTAAGGTGCCAATCCACGCTGCCAAGTCTTGATGCAGAGGAGTGTCCGCGCTTCAGGGGTGGATATTCGGGTTATTTTCGAAGCGGGCAGAGTTTTCATATTTTAAATGTTATTTGGTGACCTCTTTGTACAAAATTCAAATCACACTATCCTTGAGCTTCCGTGGAGATCGACGTATTTTTGTTTATTTCCGTGTGAGTGTATGTTCAGTGCACCACAAGTAAAAAGCGAATACTGACAGTGACACTAACTGAGCCCGCCCCAGGGCCTGCGAAACAAGTAGCGCCCAAGAGCACGAAAAAAAACAAGTGCTGCCTCTAGCAGCCAAAGTGCCGCGTCGCGCAAGTATAAGAGTCCAAGCCTTAGTTGAGCTCAACATTCGCTTAGCTGATCGTCATTGAGTAATAAATATACTTGATGCAAGATACCGAGGCTGCAAACACAAATAGGAAACACAACACCCGGCTACAGCTACTTCTGCCGTTGCCCAAAATTCAAAGACAACTTCATAACATTCTCTATAAGAACCAACAACAACACTACAAATTGAGACTACAACCTATGATCTTAGCTTCTGCACTCTTCTAACTTATTGTTGTATTTTCTAAGTACTGCAATGCCTATAATTCGCAGTCCCAAAGTCATATCTTCTTCTTCTCCACTCGCTTTCAACTGGCAAGCACTCAGGAAGATTTTTATAATTTTTAATTTTTCGACCAGCAAAGCAACCTTTCTCTAAATAGTGTATTTTAACTATTGATCAGTGCTGTAACCAAATACCACTAACCATTTTATATATATACATAAATATATAAAAAACTGCATGAATGTGTCTTTCAAGCCAAGGGAAGAATATGAATTTAAGAAGATTGCAATATTCTGTTGCGCATGTGACGTCACAGCCCAAGCCATTTTGTGTGCGATCACTTCTTATTTCCAATTATTACATATGCTTATAAATTATTTACTATAAAAGACCCTATTTATAAATTATTTAAATGTACATAATAAAGGTTGGAATATAACCTAGTCAAGACAAGAAATAAAATATGTGACTCGCTGTATGCGTAACCCTTTGGTTTGAATGCCATGGCCTGCGTCTGCGGTTGCAGACAACCCTAATCGACCTTGCGCCAGTTTTAATACGATAATAAAAGCTCGGAGAGACTTTTCATCTCTGTATCTTTATTACTCAATGGCCCATAAACAGCTAAGCAGACATTTCGTGAGAAAGCTTATGCCAAGTCTCACTAACACTATCAAAGCACGAACCAATAGGAGCACAGCCAGTGCTGGCAAGCCAGTCATCGTGACAGTGGTGACACTTTCCAGTCACTGTTTCGCTTCCTGTTCATCCAAAATCCTTTTTACAAAAATACTGGTAATTTTAGTTATTAAGTGCAGGTGCAAATTTTTAGAAAATAATTAATACTAATGGCGTCCAACAGCCCAATTTATCCAAACCACGACGTCACCAATATACCACCCACCGGAACACTGTGCGGGGCACAACGCCCACTACGTCGTGCATCACCACAACTGCCTCCTCCTTAGGAACGACTATGGTAACGTCGTCCCTCGCACATGGCATCAGCTCCCAGGAATAACATCCTAGGCACGTACACTTATACCGTGAGTGCGCTCAACTCTGGCGACTGCATCATCTAGTGTCGCAACTCGGACGATTACCGAGCGGTGGAAAGGCACCGTCGCGAGGACGGTGTCGTGTTCCAACACCTTCAACTGTCAGAGGACCGGCCATACCGCATAGTGCTCAGAAATATCCACCACGAGGACCCATCCGAAGATGTTTTTGCCCAATTAACAGAAAAATGACACCATGTTGTTCGTATATACACCCCGCTTAGCAGAGTCCACAACGAGTCACTCAACATGAGATTTGATTACCTGAGAAAGGCGGACAAAAACAGCTCCATTTAGTCTATATGCCTAACATGCATCCAGAAAGTGTCGTGGGGGAAACCTCGAAACAGATGCCAAGAATACGGGCACACCAAGTCTCACTGCTCGAGTCACTTATGTGCAAGGAGTGTGGTGACAATCATTAAACGAGCGAGTGCACACTTGGCAAGGATACCGCTAGGGTTTGCTACCACTGTGGCGAATCACACGCATCAAATTTAAAAGGCTGCAAAAGTATCTGCAGTACGGCTTCCGCTCCAGAGATCGGCACCCCAAGCAGCGGCTCCTGCCCTGATCAGCAATATTTTGCCAGCGTCCTGCACGGTAGCCAGCACGCCGAGCACAGAGCTCGTTCCTCCTCTCGAAGAGGGAACACAGGCGGCATTCCCAATCGCTCCCATCCAGTTTCTCACAACAGTCCCAACTCATCCCTCAAGCTCAGGTTGGAACAACTGCTCTTCAAATGGACAGAAAAAAACAACAATGCTAAGATTACCTCCCTTAGGGTAGCACTATCGAATGCCAACGGAGTCTTCTCAAAGGCGAATGAAATCTCCGCCTTCATCGAGCTCCACCACATCGGCGTGTTCCTTCTCAAGGAGACTCTCTTCTGCTTCCGTATCACTCTCAGTGTGCCAAGCTACACTCTCCATACCGCCAACCACCCAAACAACAGCCAACATGGAGAAAGCAGTAATCTTGATTAGGTCGTCCTTGTCCACCATCCGCTAGAGTTGTCCTGCCACAGACATATGCAGGCCTTTGTAATCCGACTCGGATCTGACAAAGTCAGCCCTCTTCGACCAGCTCGGCCCACAATTAGTGGCAGGGGGAGACTGGAACGCTTAAAATCTCTGGTGGGAAAACTACCAGATGTACCCCAGGAAGAAAACGCTCTTCTCTGTCATCGAAACCGAAGGTATGAAGGTGAGTAACGTGCCTCCAATATAGAGCTACTGCAACTCAGAGTGCGCTCGACTTCGGGCTCTTCAAGGAGCGCATAGTTCTCAGTTGAGAGTGATTGACGTGTTTTACTCGTGCTCCAAGATTTTTATATATTTTTGCGCTTTAATCCTGCTTTTTATTTCTAAATTTTGCATTTTTGGTGCTTTTCTTAAAAAGCTTTTATAACTTGTGCAAAGTGTTATCTGTTGTGCAGCGTAAGTCTGTTAATTATTGCATTTATTAAACGCGGCGTCAGTTCCGTATTGTTGTTATTGCCTGTTTTGATTCTTTTGCTTTGGTGCTCCCCTGTGCATACACTTGTTTGTGCGTGTGTTCGCTGCTGCATATTTCTGCTTGTGCATCGCGCTCTCGCAAATTTTTGCTGTTGTTTTTCGCTCCAAACAATTTGTTTGTGTACGAATAGTTCTTTTTGAGCGTTTGCTTGCTCTATTTTTGTGCACCGCGTTTCGTTTTGCTCTGCGCCCTCGCAACTTCTGCTTATCTTTTAACGCTGGTAGAAACTATGTCGTGCTGTAAGAAACCTTGCACGTTCAAGCAGGCTGATGATTCTGCAATGCCGTAATTTGTTAATTGCTGGCTGTGTGAGAATATAATGTATGCTAAATGTGCAGGTCTCACTGGGCGTGATTGCGACAAGATCGCTGCAATTGCCAGAAGGGCTGCGGCGGCTTGCGTTGGTCGTGCCAGTATGCATGGACAATCAAATTGATTTCTCCAGAATGTATAATTCTGTGAGAAATCAATTTTTCAAACTAAATAATGTGGCTAATCAGCTCTCGAGTAGTTGCATAGAGTACCTGACCTTGTCTTTGTTAACGACTACCTTATTTCTAATGTGTCTAGGTCTCCTCCTTTATCTCTCTCTGACGATGTATATCATCCTACTTTAGAGGTTGCAATTTTCAATTGTAATCCTCTCATTTCAGGCTCATCAGCCAATAAGCCCCACCGTTGCTTTCGCAAAGGAAATTATTCAATGCTGAATCAACTTATTTATGCAACCGATTGGTCTTTCTTATATGACTCGGTTGATATGAATACTGCTATTAACTTTTTTTATAACACCCTTAACTCCCTCTTAGATATGTGTATTCCCAAGTCAATTCCTTCGACTACTTCTTCAAAGCCACCCTGGTTTACTCCCAGATTGTCAAATCTAAAAAATATAAAATCTAAATATTTTATAAAGCTTAATAAGTCTGGTTCGTGTACAGACTTGGCTAAATATTCTATAGCCAAGTCGAACTTTTTTCTTCTGAATTCTCAATGCTATGAGAATTATCTAACTCGTTGCAAAAGGCAATTTGCCCTAAATCCGAGACAGTTTTACAATTTTTAAAACTTAATGCGTACATCTTCAAGTTTCCCATCTTCTTTTTCTCTCGGGATGGATAAAGCTAGCAATGACTCTGATTCTGCTAGCCTCTTTGCAAATTTTTTCCAATCAACTTACTCTTCAGTCTGTCCTAATAGTTCCATACCTCCTCCTAATATTTCCCATTCCTCTCTCCTTTTAGCTTTAAGTTCTTTAAAATCTTCTTGCTCTCCTGGGCCTGACAATATTTCTAGTTGCCTACTCAAGGAGTGTAGTTGTTCCCTTGTTTATCCATTGCAAAACTTTTTAATCTATCTCTTGAGTCTTCTGTCTTTCCATCTCTTTGGAAAGAATCTTATATCATTCCTCTCCACAAGAAAGGTGGAAAGTCTGATATACAAAATTACAGGGGCATTGCAAAACTGTCCACTATTCCTAAATTATTTGAAAAAATAATCACTTCGAATTTGCAGCATTTCTGCAAATCAGTTGTTTCCCCTGTTCAACATGGATTCGTAAAGAATCGGTCAACTAGGACCAATCTGCTTGAGTTTACTTCCGTGGTAAATGATGCTTTCCTTTCGAAAGTGCAAACTGATGTCATTTACACTGACTTCAGTAAGGCGTTTGACTCTGTCCACCATGACATTTTACTTTTTAAACTTGACCAAATAGGTTTCCCTCCGTCTCTTTTGCTTTGGATTAGTTCTTATTTAAAAGGTAGGACCCAAAGAGTAATGCTGAGGCTGACTACCTCTAAACAGGTTCACGTTACTTCTGGTGTTCCTCAAGGTAGTCATCTTGGGCCTTTACTCTTTACTCTTTTTATAAATGATCTCCCCTCTGTTATATCCCATGCCCGTGTACTCATGTATGCGGACGACGTGAAACTTATTCTATCATACACTAATCCTCTACATCATTCTCGTCTTCAAGACGATTTGAAAGCTATGCAACTTTGGTGTTCGGCCAATCAATTGCATCTGAATTGTTCAAAGTGTATGTTTATGACATTTAATCGTACTACACCTTATCTTGTCAGTTATACAATCGACAACACTCCATTGCAACGTATACTAAGTGTTAAGGATCTAGGCGTTCTTTTGGTTCTAAACTATGCTTCAATCTTCACATAGATACCATCGTTAATGAGGAAAAAGGTGTACTTGGATTCATTAAACGATGGTCTAAAAAGTTTAACGATCCATTTATAACGAAACTTCTGTACATCTCTGTACATCTGCTCTTGCATCTGGTCTCCGCAGTATAACAATAGCCAGGATCGTATTGAATCTGTTCAGAAGCAATTTCTGCTTTTTGCCTTACGAGGTTTAAATAGGGACCCTAATCTTCGGTTGCCTTCCTATTCCAGCAGGCTGCTTCTTCTTAATCTTCCGTCGTTAACCAACCGTAGGACAATTCTCGGCGTTGTCTTTCTACATAAGTTGGTTGTTGGCGATATTAATTCTCCTTTTCTGCTAGGGCGTCTTCAATTCTCTGCTCCGGCTAGACCAATTAGAAATTATCACCCCTTATTCCTATCGACGTGCACAACAGACTACGCTATGCACAATCCTTTTCTCGTGCTATGTAAAAATTACAATAGTTTGTATCACGTTTTCTCTACCGAACTTTCTCTATATATAATAAAATCGTTGTTTTCAGGATACCTTCGGGAAGTCACTCTATACATATAGCATACAGTTCTTTACTTTATTAACAATCTTCTAACTTTCTTTTCTCCTATTGTAAAGTAGCTTCTTGGCCGGGGTGATGACTCAGTCTTACCCAGGTCCACTCTACAAGAAATTTGTAGTTTGCCGAGACGCGAAAAGGGGGGATGACTCCACCACAGAGTGGTTACTAATTCTGTTGAGGAAAAGGGAAGCCGCCGGGATCGCTCCGCTGCGGTTAGGTTAGAGTCGGCCTCTGTGATGGATGCTGCTGGGATCGCTCCGCTGCAAGACGAAAGCCTACAAATGCACCATTTCTACACATGCAAATACCGTTTTATTCTATGTGCGTTCACTTCCGTTTTATTTGTTTTATTAACTTTCCTAACCTTGCTGCACCGTCAATTCTAGGCTACTTTTACCTAACCTGGCTAACTCGCGTTCCCTAAACTCTGTCCTTCGTTACGTATGTACGTCCGATACTCACGCTTGCCGGTTCCAAAGTGAAACTGCTGATCGGCGGCAGCAGCTCACGACCCTCTTTTCGCCCTTTTTGCCTTACGGCGAAAATCCTCTCTCTGAGCTTGGCTCTCTTTAACTCCTAAAAATCTCAACAGAGTTGCAATTCGATTGCGCTTGCAATCGGGCTCTCTTAATTTAGTAAACATGCTCTTAACTGATAAGTGACTTCATTTACTTCATTATATTCTCATTATACTAAGCCTATGGTAACAAGATGATTATTAATAACTTCATTTTTCCTTATATTTAGCCTATGGCAACAACATGATTATTTATTTTTATGAATGGGAGCGGGCCTTACTGTGACTCCGCGTCACACTATTTATGGTATATTCTTAAATAATATAGCAAATTAAGATTATATTTAATTTTACTTAAGAAACCTTTTTTCCTACTTACACCCTTCTTCTCAGATGTAGGCTCTAATAGCGTCACTGAGAAAATTAGCTGTGAAAAGGGGCACAGCTGGCCGGAATGGCAAATAAAACACCTCCATCGGTCGGAGATAACTATTAGAAATTTGTGTTCTCTAACTAGGCTTTTAGCATTTAATTTTCTTAATTGTATATATAATGTATTGAATATTAAGGTAGACACTCGTTTTGTCGACCACAAATAAATAAATAAAAATAAAGGGATTACAGGAACAGCTGAGAATAAGAAGCCTTCTGAACCTGACCTCGGATCACATTCCGCCATTGTTCGAACTAGAGGAGACTCCAAAGTGGTTCGTTGGCATCTGAAAAATACCCCGCCACGCTCTAACCGGTACTGCCTCGAGAATACCTTAGAGCTCAATGTTGCAAGAAATTCAGCAAGTGAACTGGAGAGCTATGTCAACTACCTCACAAGGAAAATAATTGAAGCTGCCGGACGCACAGCTCTGCACTCAAACTTTTAGAAGCTCCCAACGGCAATCCATTTGCCAAGGCGGAAATAGTCAGTGCATCCAACTGGCCTCGTCGAGGCTAGCACCCGAAGGGAAAATCTAGACACTTTCTTAGTGTGGGAGCTCAGTAGAACTATTAAAAGGCAAACCATTTTTTCCTCTCCGATCATTGATCACTTTGGCCTCTAGCTTTGATCGGACGAGTTGATGGCGAATGCGTCTGCTGACCGCCACGAGGCAACCTTCACGCCCTTCGACCTTGCAGATGTTGCACAGCAGCGTAAAGTAGCTGAATCACTCGATGCGTCACTGCAGATGGCTCTCCCAAACAGGAGCATATCTCCTGCGGAAATCAGGACGCTGCGGAAAGCGCTCGAGTTGAAGAAGACCCCTGGATAAAAGAGCACCCAAGGAAATCCCACCCAAAGGCATCATGGCGCTCTCAACAATTTTCAACTCCATGGTCAGGCTTGGACACTTCCTGAAGCAATGGAAACGTTCCAAAATTATTATGATAGCCAAACCCGGTGAGCCGCTTACATGCCTGCGGCTTTACGAAGTCTCAAGGCTGCCCCTAACACCGGGTAGTCAACCACTTGCTGGGGGTATTCGAAAAGAAGGAATACTGCGTTGGAGTGTTTCTCGATGTCAAAAAGGCGTTTGACAAGGTCTGTCACGATGGCACTACTGGCACTGCTTCCTGCGCCATATTTCAGCATCCTGAGTTCATTCCTGGCAGGACGCACCTTCAACTTTGCCGTCAAGGAACAAAGTTCGGGTGGCATCAAAACAGGTGTCGCACAAGGCAGCGGGCTTGGCCCAGTGCTGTACACGGCCGACCACCCCACACTAGGACAAAGCAGTCCTGCGAGACTGCTGGTGGTAACGTACGCGGCTGATGCCGTCTTCCTGGCTTCCTGCTATGCAGGACTGGCTGCTTCTGGTCGAAACATGGACTGGAACGTCACCATAAACTGCGCCAAGTCCACTTGCGACACCTTCACGCTACGCCCAGATAGTTGCCACGGGGCTACGGTTCGATGAAGGGACCATTGAGCCACCAGCTTTTTCTGCTACTTGGGCGTCCACTTGGACTGTAGGCTCATTTGGCATTCCCATATCGTAACAACAAGAGCAAAATGCTTGAGAAGGCTCGAAAAGCTCGATTGGCCAGCTGCATATCTCCACGAAGGCGCTGAACATTAAAACTATGCTTACGCCCATCTGGGCGTAATGGCGCAAGGCGACAGCACAACAGCTGAGTCGAATAAGAGTAGTCAAAGACAAGGCAGCATGCAAGGTTACTAGCCGGCCTTGGTACTTGAGAACCAACGCCATCGAGCGCGATCTCCGCCTAACAAAGGTCGAAGATCAGATAAACTCCTTCAACAGCCGTTACGCTGACAAGTTGCTGAGGCATCCGAACGCGGTCGCCAGGGTTCTGGCTGACCTGAGAGAGGCACCTCCATAGTTACTCTCCGACGACCTACCTATGAGGCGAATTATTTAAATACCTGACAGTATTACGTATTATTTCCTTCTTCCCATTCATGGTAAATATCCCATCATTGTATATACCCTTCTATGTAAATACCACATAAGCTACAAAACATTGTAAATATACCATATTTCGTAGTCTTTCGCTTGGTACTGATCAGAAGGTACTGATTGATTTCAGCGCTAAAAATAAAACAAATTGAACAAATAATCAAAATTCAACTAGATTACAGTTAAGTAAAGTGTGCAGGGAAGGAAGTTCTAAAAAGTGTTTTTTCATACGAAATTGGTATCGTTTTAAAACAATGTAACCAACACCTATTGATGTTTGACTTAACAAGCAGTGTTGATCGAACGATAAAATGTTTTTCCTCAGCCTAGTTAACATAGTTTTGAGATTGTGTGCTAAGGTCTAAAAAAATAAGGACCAGGCTGAGCAGGTTCGGATGTGCGTCTTACTTTGCTATGAACTTTCAATTTTCATGCTTGATAAATTTAGATCAATTCGAATGTTGTTGTTCCAAATACCATGGCACGCCATTCTAAAAATCTCTGATTTTGCACGTTGATTAGCCGGTAAGCTATCTGCCAATGGGTTTTTTCGTTTGATCAGCGTAAGCGGCACGAATTCGCACTTTTGATTTCATATACGAATGTTCCCATGCAAACCATTTCTCCACGTTATCCAAGTTGTTTGCAGGCTATGCAGTAGCTTTTATCGGACTTTTGGACAGACTGAGAATTATATTAAAGTATTAATATCTTAGCATATATACTGTTAAAAAAATATGTGCGATGATCGATGATGCACGGCAAGTGTTTGTTTCGTTAAACTTGTATACTGACGTTGCAGTGATAGATGCCGGCTTCATCGATGTTCGATATATAGCAACATCATGAAAAGCACATTGTAGTGCTCCCTGCAAGGGATTCGCTTTGAGTTATTTGGCACTGATTGCGACAATTGTGGCGGTTCCTCTCTGTAAGTTTTCCTGTGTATGCAACCAGGTAATCTCACCAAGCGCAAGCGTGGTGCAACATATTTTACGAACGCCACTTAGGCAAGATGGCATGCCAACGACAGTTAAGACACCGTGCGTTTTGATGTAAAATTGGCGGCGTTGTTTTCTTGTTACATATTTAGTGATCGTCTAAGCTTTTGGCTGTACTGCTTTTGGACCATGGTTTCGTTAAAAATAACTGTACAGTCGTATAAATTCTTTGTTGAGTACTGTCTTAGATCACACTTTTTCGTGGTCGGATAAAACAAGAGCGCAGAGAATCTTGATCAGGTCGTTCTTCTCCACCATCCGCTAGAGTTATCCTGCCACAGGCATATGCAGGCCGCTGTAATCCGACTCGGATCTGACAAAGGCGAATTCAACCGCGCGTCAGTATACTGTGTAAAGTAGTAACTTAGCCGGGGTGGTAAAACTCAATCTTACCAGGTTCACTCTACAAGAAATTTATAGTTTGCCGAGACGTAAAGCTGAAAAGGGAGGGTTAAGAGAACTGTCGGGAAGACTCCGCCACAGAGGGATTTATATCTTTGGGAAGAGGGAAGGGAACCGCCGGGCTCACTCCGCTGCAGTTAGGTTAGGATAGATCAGCGTGATGGGTGCTGCTGGGATCACTCCGCCGCAGAATAAAAAGCCTACAAAACACACGCAATCGCTATACGGTCTATGCAGCCAACTTGTACAAAACAATGTAAACACCGATCAACTTCTTGGATTTTAATTCGCACTTTATTTATTCGACTTTCCCTGCTGCACCGTCACTTCTTATTTCTTTCTAACCTCGCGGCTACCTTGCGTTTCCCCTGAATCTTGTCCGTCGTCGCACGCGCACGTCATGTACTTACTATCGCTGAATTCCAAGTGATCTTGCTGCTCAGCTTCAGCAGCTCATAACCCCTTTTCGCTCTCCGGCGAAAACTCTCGCGCAAGCATTCGCTCTCTTCTACTCCTACTGTTAACGTTTTAGGAGTCAGAGTTGCTTATGATTAAATTTACATTATAATTGGCTCCTCTTAATTAATAATAAATCCACTCCTTTCTATTCTTAATGGTAAGTTTTCTATTTCATATTTCAGCTTCATTTGTTTGACACTTATTCTATGATTGTTTATAATATTGGTGGGTCTATTGTGACTTCGCGTCACACCCCCCCCTTTCGTGACGGCGTGTGATCGTCACCTTGCGGCCGTCGGTGACGGTCACCCTAACGAACGCGTTGCCGTCCTGTACGCAGAATCGGTTCCGCTTTTACCTGTGGAAATACGAACTATTTTAAACCATCTACTTAACTCCTTTACCATTCCGTTCCGCTTCCCTAAGTGTCACTTCGGACTGTCTATTGCTCTAAGATGTTCCTATGGTGCAGCTCACAACGACTTTTCTTATAAATAGTTAAACATAGGGGTTATTACAAATTGTTCTTAATCTATTTTTCATTTAGCTGCTTGTCTCTCGGCCCTCCATCTTCGCTAGGGTCTTCTTTGCCTGGTCCGTGGTATATATTTAGTTGGGCAACGTTAGCTACTCGCCTCTTCCGCTCGCCGTCAAGCGCCAAGCGCACGATATTGGGCGAGACGAATTTTACGACCCGGTAGGGCCCGTCAAACTTCGGCGCTAACTTCGCCGCGAATCCGTCTGCGGCCTTCGATAGCTGATGCTGACGTAGCCACACCTGCTCACTGATCTTTGGTCGCCATTCTCTTCGACGCAAGTTGTAGTGCCTCCCCTAGTCCTGGGAAGCACGCTGCAGGTTGTGACGAACGATGTTGAACACCTCTTTCAACCGACCGGCCTTTTCCCCTAGCGTTTGCTGAACAGTGGCGGATCCGGAAGTTACCTCGTCGTATAAGGCAGCGGGGAGACGAGGTTCGCGACCTTGCACCAAGAAGGCTGGTGAAAATCCGGTTGAGTCAGCCACACTAGTGTTCACTGCCAACGCTATCTCGGACAGCATCTCGTCCCATGAGCTCTGATGTTCTTCGATGAACTGGGCGATCATTGTCTTGACCGTCCGGTTCGTCCGCTCGGTGGGGTTTTCCTGAGGGCAATACGGCGCCTTGTATTGCACCTCTACGCCGATCGACATCAGGAAAGCCTTAAATGTCCGACTTGTAAACTGCACTCCGTTGTCGCATACAAACTTCCGAGGGACTTTGAATCGACAGAGTATCCGTTCTCGGAACGCCCTCTGCAAGTGTTCTGCCGTCGCTCTCCTTAAAGGGACCAGTTCTACCCACTTGCTGAACGCACCGTGAAATACCGTCAACATCGTGTTCCCATGCTTCGAGCGTGGTAGGGGGCCCACGAAGTCGGCGCATAGGATGGACCACGATTCCGTCACCTGGCGCGTCAGCATTCGTCCTGCCGGCCTCACCTGTTCCCCTTTAAATTTTTGGAACTGCTGCAACTCTAAGGCCCATCGAGCTATCCTTCCAGATGGACTCTCTATGGAGTTGAGCCATTTAAATGCCATGTGGTCGGTAATGACGTCGAACCTGTACCCCTCCAAGTAACATCTCAACTTGCGGATTGACCAAACAATAGCCAGTAATCGCTCGCATCCGTTTGCAGCACGAATTTCTTGCTGAAATCCGGACAAGCGAGGATCGGCGCGGTTGTGAGTCGCTCCTTGAGTTGCTCCAGCGAATTCTGCTGTTCCACGCCCCACGACCATACCTTTCCCTTCTTCAAGAGAGCGGTCATCGGCTGCACCACCGACTCAAAATTGGGGACGAAGCGTCGATACCACGATGCCATCCCAAGGCACTGACGCAGCTCCTTGCAGTTCGATGGGGCAGTCAGCTTTTGGATCGCGAGCACCTTTGAGGGGTCCCTCCGTATTCCTTCGCCGCTCACTACCTGTCCTAAATATACCAGCTCCTTCCGGAAGAAACGGCATTTCCCTATATTGAGCTTTAGGTTCGCTTCCCTCAGTCGTCGGAACACCTCTCTCAGGTTGCCTACGTGCTGTTCCTTGGTTGCGCCTATGACGATGATGTCGTCCAGGTAGGCGAAAGCGTGGGGCTCCATTTCCAGCCCTATCACCGAATCCAGTGCTCTCTGCAACGTGGCGCAGGCCGAGTGCAGACCAAAGGGCTTCACCTTCCACTGGTATAGTCCCCGTCCTGGAATTCTGAACGCTGTATACTACCTGCTCCCTTCCTCCATGGATATCTGCCAATATCCTTGCTTCAGATCCAGCGTCGATATATAGCGTGCGTGCCGCAGGCGCTCTAAAATGCGATTTATCCGGGGTACTGAATATGCGTCCGGAATCGAATGCGCGTTCAGCTGCCGATAGTCGATGCACATTCGCCATTCTCCGATCTTCTTTTTCACCAGTACAATCGGCGCACTGTACAGGCTTCGGGACGGCTCGATAGCTCCCGTCCGGAGTAATTCCTGCACTTGTTCGTCGATGACTCGCTGCATCGCTGGGTTCCTCGGGTAGTACCTCTGCTTGATGGGCTCGTTGTCCTTCATTACGATCCGATAACTAACTATGTGGGACACGCCTTTCAGCCTCTCGAATCGCGCCAATTCCGCCTGTAGAAGCTCCTGCAGACTCGGCTCTAGATCTGCCGGCCAGACGTCCTCTCCGTTGGGACTCCCCTCTCCAGACCCTTCACCACTGCTATCCTCGTGACTAGCTCCCGCGGCCGTATTTTCTCCTGCGACTTGTTTTCCCGCTAGTACGATTTCTTCCGAGGCGTGAGGTTGATTCTCTTGCCCGTTGGAACCACCCACCCTCCCCAGCTTCACGCTCTTAGGTGCTGTTCTACCCGTGGGCCCCGAATCCACACCTCTGCTGACTTCCGTAGTCATCTGCCCTTTTACCCTACGCCCTGTCGGTTCCTCTTTACGGTTCTGCTTCTGATCCTTTCCTGGCACTCTAGACACCTCGCTGTCCGACCATACCTCCGCTGGCACCCTAGACATACCCTTATCTCTTTATCGTCCGACCGCACCTTCACTGGCACCCTGGACGTACCTCAATCATTCGATCGCGCCTCCGGGAATCTCTCCGCGGGACGGACCGCCACCCCCTGCCGAATCCCTAACCTTGCCTCCGGGATCGGCTCCACAGGGCAGCTAGTCGCCCCTTTCCTAATCTCCCGTCTCTCCGGCGTCCCTAGCGTCATCTCGCTGTCCCCACAACGTATCGTCGTACCTATCGCCCGCAGAAAGTCCATACCTAGGATCACTTGGTCTAGCATCGACGTCATGATTAGTAGCGGCGCGCTTATCGTGCGCCCCGCTTAACTTACGCCCGCGTGCAGCATCCGCGCGACGTCTAATCTTGACCCGTCCGCCAGCCGTATCCTCGTTTGTACTTCCCTAATTTCCACGTCCTTCGCTACCTTCGCTGCACAGGCAACACTGATGAACGATCGGGTGACGCCGGTGTCGATTTTCACCGCGTAGTCCTCCTCGCCGATCTTCATCGTCGCGACGACACGACCCCCCTCGACTCGCAAAACATCTTCTGCTTGAAACCTTCGCCATCTCGTTGACGACGAACTCGGATTTCGTCTTCGAACAATTCAAAGTACCGCGGGCGCTAAAAGAAATCTAGGAATCCCTCCTTGAAAACATCCCATGACACGCCCCTTAGCCCGCTCGCTATGAACCAGCGAGCTGCTTCGCCGATCATGACCTCTTTCATCGCCCTGGGTAACCTGTCTGGGTCGATGTCGTATGACAGGGCTCGATCCTCGATGGCCTCCACGATGGACAATGGATCAGTCTGTCCATCGAATCGTTTACCCCACTTCCTGACTCGGGTACGATGCAGTGTCCCCTCAATTCCAATGGTCAGCGCGTCGGTGTTGATGGGGCACCCTCAGCAACACGAGATGTCACCGATTCTCTTACCCTATCACCCGCATCACGGATCTTATGGGTCAGGATCACCGGGACTTCGAGCAGGCCAGGAGTGCACAGACGTGGGCCGGAATCTGATTCCGATTCCGATCCCATTCGACGGTGTCGCGTTCTGGCTGGGCTTTCTGCTCGGGAGTCCGGGTGTATTTGGCGTCTAGCTCGGCTAGCCGAGCCCATACTTTGGCCGACGAAATCGATAACAGAGCACCCAAGGCAATCCCACCCAAAGGCATCATGGCGCTCACAACCATTTTCAACTCCATGCTCAGGCTTGGCCACTTGCTGAAGCAACGGAAACGTTCCAAAATTATTATGATCGCCAAACCCAGTGAGCCGCTTACACGTCTGCGGCTTTTGGAAGTCTCATGGCTGCCCAGAGCAGGTCCACCGGGTGGTCAACCACATGCTGGGGGCATTCGAAAAGAAGGAATAGTGCGTTGGAGTGTTGCTCGATGTCAAAAAGGCGTTTGACAAGGTCTGGCACGATGGCACTACTGGCACTGCTTCCTGCGCCATATTTCAGCATCCTGAGTTCATTCCTGGCAGGACGCACCTTCAACGTTGCCGTCAAAGACCAAAGTTCGGGTGTCTAAAGCATCAAAACAGGTGTTTCACAAGGCAGCGTGCTTGGCCCAGTGCTGTACTTGCTGTACACGGCCGACCACCCCACACTAGGACAAAGCAGCCCTTCGAGACTGCTGGTGGTAACGTACGTGGCTGATACCGTCTTCCTGGCTTCCTGCTATGCAGGACTGGCTGCTTCTGGTCGAAACATGGACTGGAACGTCACCATAAACTGCGCCAAGTCCACTTGCGACACCTTCACGCTACGCCCAGATAGTTGCCAGGGGCTACGGTTCGATGAAGAGACCATTGAGCCACCAGCTATTTCTGCTACTTGGGCGTCCACTTGGACTGTAGGCTCATTTGGCAATCCCATATCGTAACAACAAGAGCAAAATGCTTGAGAAGGCTCCAAAAACTCGATTGCCAATTAAAACCGTAAAGCCAGCTGCATATCTCCACAAAGGCGCTGAACATTAAGTCTGGCGCATGGCGACAGCACAACAGCTGAGTCGAATAAGAGTAGTCAAAGACAAGGCAGCATGCAAGGTTACTAGCCGGCCTTGGTACTTGAGAACCAACGCCATCGAGATCAGATAAACTCCTTCAACAGCCGTTACGCCGACAAGTTGCTGAGGCATCCGAACGCGGTCGCCAGGGTTCTGGCTGACCTGAGAGAGGCACCTCCATAGTTACTCTCCAACGACCTACCTATGAGGCGAATTATTTAAATACCTGACAGTATTACGTATTATTTCCTTCTTCCCATTCATGGTAAATATCCCATCATTGTATATACCCTTCTATGTAAATAACACATAAGCTACAATACATTTTAAATATACCATATTTCGTAGTCTTTCGTTTGGTAGTGATCAGAAGGTACTGATTGATTTCAGCGCTAAAAATAAAACAAATTGAACAAATAATCAAAATTCAACTAGATTACAGTTAAGTAAAGTGTGCAGGGAAGGAAGTTCTAAAAAGTGTTTTTTCATACGAAATTGGTATCGTTTTAAAACTATGTAACCAACACCTATTGATATTTGACTTAACAAGCAGTGTTGATCGAACGATAAAATGTTTTTCCTCAGCCTAGTTAACATAGTTTTGAGATTGTGTGCTAAGGTCTAAAAAAATAAGGACCAGGCTGAGCAGGTTCGGATGTGCGTCTTACTTTGCTATGAACTTTCAATTTTCATGCTTGATAAATTTAGATCAATTCGAATGTTGTTGTTCCAGATACTATGGCACGCTATTCTAAGAATCTCTTATTTTGCGCGTTGATTAGCCGGTAAGCTATCTGCCAATGGGTTTTTTCGTTTGATCAGCGTAAGCGGCACGAATTCGCACTTTTGATTTCATATACGAATGTTCCCATGCAAATCATTTCTCCACGTTATCCAAGTTGTTTGCAGGCTATGCAGTAGCTTTTATCGGACTTTTGGACGGACAGAATTATATTAAAGTATTAAAATCTCACAGCAAATATACTGTTAAAAAATATGAGCGATGATCGATGATGCACGGCGAGTGTTTGTTTCGTTAAACTTGTATACTGACGTTGCAGTGATAGATGCCGGCTTCATCGATGTTCGATATATAGCAGCATCATGAAAAGCACATTGTAGTGCTCCCTGCAAGGGATTCGCTTTGAGTTATTTGGCACTGATTGCGACAATTGTGGCGGTTCCTCTCTGTAAGTTTTTCTGTGTATGCAGCCAGGTAATCTCACCAAACGCAAGCGTGGTGTAACATATTTTACGAACGCCACTTAGGCAAGATGGCATGCCAACGACAATTAAGACACCGTGCGTTTTGATGTAAAATTGGCGGCGTTGTTTTCTTGTTACATATTTAGTGATCGTCTAAGCTTTTGGCTGTACTGCTTTTGGAACATGGTTTCGTTTAATATAACTGTACAGTGGAAAAAGTTCTTCGCTGAGTACTGTCTTAGCTCACACTTTTTCGTGGTCGGATAAAACAAGAGCTCAGAGAATGGCGGTCCCAGACGTAGTTTTAAAAATGATTTAATAAGTCCCCCAGTTTCAAATTTGTAGAAACGGTTACCATATCAAAGATAAGGGAACAAGGTCTATGAAGGGCTTTCACTTCACTTGAATATCCTTTAAATCAAATATGCTTATAACTTATGGCCTTGTTAAATATATTTTAGAATATAAGATTTAATACAAGGAAGAGAAGTCACCATACCAATTATGCTTATTGTAATCTTTATCAAGTTAGAGGTTTGCAACAGGCGATAGGTATAAAATGAAAGATACTTGATATATATATACTATTCTTGAAGCTACCTGTCAAGTTTGGTGACTCTAGCTCATATTATTTACCGAAGTGCTAAAAAACCAAATTTCGATATCGATTTTTATCGATTACTTGGAAACGGGGTAAGTTGTCAAATATCGGACACAAACTCGATCTGCGCGGGGACTAGGAGGACCTATAGCTAAAATTTGAAGTCTCTAGCTCTTATAGGTTCTGTGATCCTTGCATTCATACATACAGAAAGACGGACAGACGGACGGACAGACAGACGGACATGGCTAGATCGACTCGGCTGTTGATGCTGATCTAGAATATATATACTTTATGAATAGGTCGAAGATGATTCCTTCAGCCTGTTACATACAATTGCACAAATACATAATACCCTTTTTACTCATTTTCAATGGGTTCAGGGTATAAAAAAAGGACTTTCAAAAAAGACTCCCAATAATTTTAGTGTCCTACAATGAGATGTATTCAGAAGATGTCATACTCAGATACCCAGAAAACATTGGTCGTTCGGTATTGGTGCGGTATTGATAGGATCCTAAAATTAAAAGATGGAAAGCTTATATTGATGAACATAACTTAAATATCCACTACAAGCCAGGTAAAGAAAACCAGTTGCGGGCGTTCCTTTCCATCAGAATGTGAACGCTCTTCAGAACGAGAACATTCAAAATTAATTAATAAAAAGTTTCCCAACAACAAAATTTTGGTACTGTAAACATATTTTTTTTTTTTTTTTTTTTTTTTATTTTTATTTTATTTATTAAGAAATCTAGTATCCTGTTACTCTATGTTAGCAACTTTTATCAGAGTGACATAATTACTTAGCTTAGCGACGATTGTGGATTTACAATTAGTTTAACAGATTACACATATATATATATATATATACACAGAAACATATTTGGATGTAATTAACGAAGTTTGTGACCTATATATAACGATCGACTAGGTCGGTTGGGTAGGTCCTCTTCAGTCGCCTTCTTCTTCGCCTCCTTAGCAGGTTCCTTGCCAGGATGTTTGGATGGTTGTGGAGCTTTGTTGAGTAGCTCGCTGCTTGCCTGTTGACTACGTCGCCCACCATTGGAACCTTGAGGTCCTTTGCTATGTCGCGTGTGCGAATTCGGCTCCAGTTATTTTGCGCAGGGTTTTGGCCTGAATAATTCGAATTTTGTTCAGGTGTGTTTTTGCAGCTATACCGTAAATCTGAAGCCCGTAACGCCACACTGGTTCAAGGATTACCTTGTAGATTAGGACCTTGTTTCGGAGCGAGAGTTTGTTGTTGGAGTTGAGGAGCCAGCTCATTCGCCTTATCTTAGATTTGATGTTGCTCGTTACTGCAGAGACGTGCTTACTAAATGTAAGTCGTCTGTCGAGAGTGACACCTAGGTACTTGTGTTGACGATATTGCTCTAGAAGTTCACCATGAAGAAAAAGTCCGGGGCATGAGTCCTTGCGTAGAGTATGGGTGACCGTGGCGCATTTTACAGGGTTCACTGCGATGTTCCATCTACAAGCCCAGTTTTCAAATCGCTTGAGGTATTACTGCAAGAGGTCAGTTGCCACGTACACACATTTGTTCTTTGCAAGGATTGCCGTGTCGTCAGCAAACGTGGCCACCAGAAGGTCCTGCCGATCATTCAGTGTGCTTGCATTTTCTGTGGGCATGTCATGTGTAAACAGGCTATATAACGTGGGACCCAAAACGCTGCCTTGTGGAACGCCCGCTTTTATGCTATTGGTTTGAGAGGCTACTCCACCCTGCACCACTTGAAATGTTCTCTCAGTTAGGAAGCTCGCAATGGTGCTAAATATCTGCGGATTTAATTTGTCCTTTATTTTGGAGAGGAGTCTTGCGTGCCACACCCGGTCGAAGGCTTGTTGAATGTCGAGGTATGCTGCCACCACATACTCTTTTCTGTGAAAGCCGTCCAAAATAAAGTTTCTGGTCGATGGTTTACAAGTTTCTCGGAATCCTTACAAAGGTGTATGGAGTGCTCTCCTTTTAGCTTTAAATTCTTTAAAATCTTCTTTCTCTCCTGGGCCTGACAATATCCCTAGTTGTCTACTCAAGGAGTGTAGTTCTTCCCTTGTTTATCCATTGCTAAAGCTTTTTAATCTATCCCTTGATTCTTCTGTCTTTCCATCTCTTTGGAAAGAATCTTATATCATTCCTCTCCACAAGAAAGGTGGAAAGTCTGATATACTAAATTACAGGGGCATTGCAAAACTGTCCGCTATTCCTAAATTATTTGAAAAAATAATCACTTCGAATTTGCAGCATTTCTGCAAATCAGTTGTTTCCCCTGTTCAACATGGATTCGTAAAGAATCGGTCTACTACGACCAATCTGCTTGAGTTTACTTCCTTGGTAAATGATGCTTTCCTTTCGAAAATGCAAACTGATGTCATTTACACTGACTTCAGTAAGGCGTTTGACTCCGTGCACCATGACATTTTACTTTTTAAACTTGACCGAATAGGTTTCCCTCCGTCTCTATTGCTTTGGATTAGTTCTTATTTAAAAGGTAGGACCCAAAGAGTAATGCTGAGGCTGACTACCTCTAAACAGGTTCACGTTACTTCTGGTGTTCCTCAAGGTAGTCATCTTGGACCTTTACTCTTTACTCTTTTTATAAATGATCTTCCCTCTGTTATATCCCATGCCCGTGTACTCATGTATGCGGACGACGTGAAACTTATCCTATCATACACCAATCCCCTACATCATTCTCGTCTTCAAGACGATTTGAACGCTATGCAACTTTGGTGCTCGGCCAATCAATTGCATCTGAATTGTTCAAAGTGTATGTTTATGACATTTAATCGTACTACACCTTATCTGGTCAGTTATACAATCGACAATACTCCATTGCAACGTATACTAACAGTTAAGGATTTAGGCGTTCTTTTTGATTCTAAACTCTGTTTCAATCTTCACATAGATACCATCGTTAATGAGGCAAAAGGTGTACTTGGATTCATTAAACGATGGTCTAAAGAGTTTAACGATCCTTTTATAACGAAACTTCTGTACATCTCTCTTGTTCGCCCTATCCTTGAATACTGCTCTTGCATCTGGTCTCCGCAGTATAACAATAGCCAGGATCGTATTGAATCTGTTCAGAAGCAATTTCTACTTTTTGCCTTACGAGGTTTAAATTGGGACCCTAATCTTCGGTTGCCATCCTATTCCAGCAGGCTGCTTCTTCTTAACCTTCCGTCGTTAACCAACCGTAGGACAATTCTCGGTGTTGTCTTTCTACATAAGTTGGTTGTTGGCGATATAGATTCTCCTTTTCTGCTAGGGCGTCTTCAATTCTCTGTTCCGGCTAGACCAACCAGAAATTACCGCCCCTTATTCCTATTTACGTGCACAACAGACTACGCTATGCACAATCCTTTTCGCGTGCTATGTAAAAATTACAATAGTTTGCATCACGTTTTCTCTACCGAACTTTCTCTATATATAATAAAATCGTTGCTTTCAGGATACCTTCGGGAAGTCACTGACCATTCCCAGCTATGAGCAGGGGCATAGCTTGCCGGACAGGCTGTAAATTTTCCCCCACCGGGTCGGTGATTTCCCATTACTTTCCCAATACTATGTCTTCATCCTATCTACTTAACACTCTGTATATCTAGCATACAGTTCTTTACTTTATTAACAATCTTTTTACTTTCTTTTCTCCTATTTATGATATATTCTTAAATAATATAGCAAATTAAGATTATTTTTAATTTTACTTAAGAGAACTTTTTCCTACTTACACCCTTCTTCTTAGATGTAGGCTCTAATAGCGTCACTGACAAAATTAGCTGTGAAAAGGGGCACAGCTGGCCGGACTGGCAAATAAAACACCTCCATCGGTCGGTGATGCTATTAGAAATTTGTGTTCTCTATCTAGGCTTTTAGCATCTAAATTTCATAATTGTAAATATAATGTATTGAATAATTAGGAAGACACTCGTTTTGTCGACCACTAATAAATAAATAAATAAATAAAAAAAATAAAAACATAAGACCATGGGTAGGAAATAAGAAATAAACTAAGAAAAATTGTTATAATATTTTAGTTTTAAGAAACATTAATGGTTAAATTAATCATATTTATATTCATATTCAAACAAAAAAGTAACTGAGATCAGGGGATCTTGATCGCAGAATGTCCGAGTTGTAGTAGGATAAATACATGCATGTACGTACACATACAGATAGACACATTCTCAAGGCCATTTAGGCAACAATCTCCCGTTTGTTTTGAGCGCGCTTAACTCTAACATTCCTCGTGCACTGTAATTCTTGTAAGAAGAGCTCGACAACTCGAATCACTCCTTGTCTCGCTTACACATACATAAACTTATTGTCAATTCTCCTTTAGTCTGTAAGCATAAACGAACGCGCAGTCAGTCGCGATCGAAAAGTCGATTAAAGAATACGTTTTGAGATAAATCGTGTGTCTTACATTGAAAGCGGCATTTGTCTTCTACAGTTTTTAAATTCTGTATGCGTCCCACTGAGCTTTGGCAACCGCATTTGAGTAACTATGAGTTATGATGTTGATTAAATGACGACGATAAATCGTGATGACTGGGACGTTTCACTTTATTATGAAAAACATAAAGCCTTTGTAGAAATACACGCATCTTCCACTGTTGCCCTATAATCGTTTTTAGGGTTCATTATATAGACGTCAGCTTAAATATCCACTATCTTTTTAAGGTAACTCCAGTCGACATTGAATGTGCGTCTTATAGAAAGAAATGCTGTCCCTGATCGCCTATTATCATGCTTTTGCAAAGTCGAGATTAATTTTGAAGTAGACTTTGCATTTTTAGCGATTCCATCATTAAGCGTGGACATTTTGCACAAAATCAATTTATTTACAAAATATTATATATTCCACAAAGAAATTGCTAGACAAATAGTTAATGTCTTTCTACCGGTTCCAATGAATGGTAACGAAAACGTGGTCACCGAGTGCACAAATCAAATCAAGGAACACAACTATATTTTATCAAAGTAAATTGCTAGTGTGTGCTAGTGCAGTGTTACCTTGCGGTAAAGAACAGGGCACGTTAGACAATCAAACCGCTAATGTTGTACCCAGCTATGCACAAGCAAACTTGACCTTTATATAGATGAATTAAGGGCAGTTCGCTTGATTTTATTTTTATAACTATATTATCATAAATCGATAACATGTCCCAAATATTGTTTTCTCTGCCCTTTGCAGGTTACAGCGACAATTATACACACACAAATTATAGATCATATTCTTTATCAATATTTCATACGAAATACCAGATTTTTAAATTTTAAGTTTCTCAAACTTTTGTTGAGAGTGTCTAAGATCCAAGAGTTGTTCAGATCCGATCCACTTCAAATATCCCACAGACAGCCAGCCAGCAGAAGATATGAATCGGTATTCTTGAGCATGCCAATAAAGCCAATAAAGCACTCTTTGCTAAGTAAATCAAATTCCCACAACTCTTAAACGATGTCCCTTACTTGAGAGTCAATGTTAAATCCGTTAGAGGATTGACTTATGTCTCTGGTAGAAAATAATTTATTGCATCTGACCAAGAAAAAGTCCGGGGCAGGAATCCTTGCGCAGGGTGTGAGTGACCGTAGCACATTTTTGAGGGTTCACTGAGGTATTCCACCTACAAGCCCAGTTTTCGAAGCGCTTCAGATACTGCTGCAGGATATCCGTTGCTTCGTACACGCGATTATTCTTGGCAAGGATTGACGTGTCATCAGCAAACGTAGCCACCAGGAGATCCTGCGGAGGGCCATTTCACTTGCCGTGGGCATATCATGCGTGAAGAAGCTGTCTAGTGTGGGACCCAAAACGCTACCTTGTGGAACGCCCGCTCTTATGCGTTTGGTATGAGAGGCTATGCCATCCTGTACCACTCGAAATGTCCTCTCGTTCAGGAAGCTCGCAATGAAGTTAAAGAGCTGCGGAATTAATTTGCCCTTTATCCGTCCAAAATAAAGTTTGTGACCCGATGGAGTTGCTCAGGGGTACCGTGTTTGAGTCTTAACCCAAACTGGAACTTCGGGATTAAGCGTTTTATTTCCGGGGTATCCAGGATGATGCACGTTTCCAGAATCTAGCTAAAGGCAGGCAGGAGGCTGATGGGGCGATGGGATTCCAGTTGATTAGGGGGCTTTCCGCTCTGGTGCAACATGATGATATGTGCCTTCTTCCAAACCACTGAAAAGTAACCTAGCCGAAGAGCTGCATTAAAAATGGCGACGGGAAAAAGCACAGCCTTGTATGGCAATAGCTTAATTGTCTGGTTGTCCAACTGATCTTCCCCAGGGTCTTTGTTGCTTTTTAAGCTCTTTATCTCCTGCTTCACTTCTTGGAAGTTGATTGGTGATACAGGGAGTGACATTTGGAGCGTCGCCTCTAGGATTTGCGCGACTCGCTGTATCCTTCCATGCGATGGGGTGTCAAACGGCTTGAAGCGCTCCTCCAGGTTGCAGGCGAAGGCTTCGGCTCTGTCCATTGGTGATCTGGCCCAGGTGCCATCGGGATGTCGAACGGGGAACTTTGGCGCAGCTTGCCGCTTTTATCGACTGGTAAGTTTCCACAGCGCGAATGTGGAGCTCTCGTCTGCCGCTGCTTGCTCTAGCATGGTGTCTGTGGCTTTTCTTCTCAGTAAAGTCAACTCCTTGCTGACCCTGTTGGCGATACGGTGATAGATCCTGTCGAGTCTTGGGTACGGACGTACTACCTCCTCAGTCGCTTTTACAAAGAAAGAAGGCCTTCAACGATGAGGGGAGCGTCCTTGTAAATTGGCTTGTAGGCGTAGAGTACATTTGTGATGGCGCAGCGTTGGCAGCCGCGGTATCTTGATACAGCAGGGTTTGAACTGCAACGTCGGCATTTTCGGATGTCAAGATCGGCATGTTAAGATCTATCATGCCATTCAGTTTTGAAGCGTTGTATGTCCGACTGAAGGGTGACAAGCTTCGCTATTTTTGGGGTCCTCTGAATACACGTAGAGATCGTTGCAAGGAGTGTTAGATGGTCGGATGACAGCTCATACTCTTCGCAAACTGATATTACGCTGTTGGGGAAACCCTTGTATATAGATAAGTCAATGCACGAAGGGGTACTTTGCCTGTTGTACGGGAAGTGGGTAGGTCTTCCAGTGGCCAAGACCTGGGCTGAGCAGCTGGTGTGCGCTTCATGCAGCGCAATGCCTCTGTTGATAGCTCTGTAGCTTCCCCACAGCCTGTGTTTGGCATTGAAAGCGCCTCCAACGATGAATTTATGACCAAGCTGATCAAGGAGAGAATCGAATCCAGCTCGGCTCCAGGATAGATTTGGTGGTAGATACACCGCAGCTACGGATATTTCACCCAAAGGAGTCCCCACCATAATAGCAGCCATCTGTGTGGTGCTGGAGGTCATCTGATGTAGTCCAAGTCCTGCTTGACAAGCACCGCAGCACCTCCTCTGGCTGCTGGGTGATCCGCACGGTAGCAAACATATCCCTCCATGGCGAAGTACAGGCCAGCTTGTAGGTGCGTTTCTGAGACAAACATGATGTCTATTTCACGTTTTCTCAGAAATAGTTTAAGCTCGTTTGCGTTTTGTATGATGCTGCGAGCGTTCCACGATCCGAGGCGCATCTGGGCAGCCATTATTTGCGGTGAGTGGGAAGACCGAGCTGTGGAGGACCTTGCGCGTCCTTCAGCTCCTTGATGCTGACTAGGATAGTTGCGACCGCGGCATTAAGTGCTGCGATCGACTGCTGGAGTCCTTTGGGGCTGCATTGTTGTAGCGGTGGGCTGGTTGGTGCACACGGGGGGTTGGCACGCTTGTGCATGTTGCTGGTAAGTGTTGCATACAACAGACCTTGTTGCACAATTCGGGAGGGTACGAACTGCGAGTTGATGCGCCGTGCAGGTCACAGTTTGAGCATCGCAGGTCTGCCTCCGTTTTGGCCTAGCATTGCTCCGAGTTCGTCCAATGGGGTTGGCCGCACCTACCGCATTTGGGCTGTTTAAGGCAATAGTTTTTAGTATGGTCGAACTCATAGCAGCGATAACATTGCCTGATGCTTTTGTTCTTCCTCGGGAGCTCAACTTGGACCCGTTGACGGCCAATCTTGCTAACGCGAAGCGCGTCCTTATTTTTAGGAGCCTGCCTTCGGTCTACATACCAGTAGTTGCGACTTGGCGAATCGTTTGTGGGGCAGCATCGGCGTCATTTGTGGGGAGCCTGGTCCCCGGGTTGTATAGGTTTGTCACAACGTGGCCGTGTGTTGCAAAGGCACTTTCGATTTGGCTCCTGGGAGTTCCTTCATATCAAATCTATCAATAAACCGCAATAAAGTACTCCAATCTTATGTGATTTTTCTACTACCATAATAATAATAAACATAATTCATACAGCAGCGACATCGGAAAAAAAAGATACATGGCATTGCCAATGAAGGAGTTGGTTCAACAATTAAATACATCAAACAGCGCTTCGTGTGGCCTTGTATGCATAAGGATATAGCTCACTTCGGCAAACACTGCATCCCTTACCAAAAATCTCAAGTCACGCGCCACGTTCATTCACCACTCCAACAATAAACTCTGCCTTCACGCAGACTTGAACACATTAATGCAGACCTTATTGGACCGTTGCCTCAATCTGGTCAATTTAGATATTGTCTCACGATCATCGATCGCTATACCAGACGGCTAGTTGCAGTCGCCATCGAAGATATCCAAGCTGAAACAGTAGCCACAGTACTCATCAACACATGGATTTCTCGCTTTGGAGTTCCAGCACGCATTACCACGGACCAAAGCAGAATCCAGGTTATTTAACGCGCTATCGCGCCTTCTCGTCATTGACCATTTACGAACAACCGCCTCAGGTTTTTTTTAAATAAATTAAAATCATCCAAATTGAAGAAAGAATTAAAGATAAAAATGGCAGTCGAATAATTAATATTAAATGATCATAATTTTATATTAATTTAATTATTATTATCATTATTATTCAATTTATTTATTATTAATTATAAGAGACCGCTATTATTTATAGGTTTCGGCCACGCGCAGGCGCCAACGACATGCAATGATTAATTAATCATAATCTTCATTTATGATAAACTTAAATTAATTTATTCGTCCTAGTTTTTAGTGTCGACGAGCCGTTTTCGCGTCTGCCCTACAAAGAAAAATTATTATAAAAATTGTGGTATATGTTAAGTGTTAACTTATTAAATGTCTTTGTGTAAGTAAAAGTGAAATGTTCGAGTAAGAAAAATTTTTTTGCATACAATTTTAATAAGAAAACATTTTTTTAATTTACAGTTCATATCTGCCAGAACATAGGCTGTGGTCCGGGAAGGTGGCTAAAAAGATGCCACATGCAATCGTTGTCCAGCCTGTGTTTTAGCTACAATTCTATGTCATACCCAGGAGACAATCAGAGAAAAATGTAGGAAAACGGAAATTAAAAGTCCATATTTTACTTTAGTAGAAAAGACTTACCGTAAGCAGCCGCCTAAAACCAAACTTATCTCACCCATTCTTGTTATGTGCAAGTTCATATCTGTAAAAATACAAAAGATAAAAATCATTAGTAAGCCTTAAAAGTAGTCGAAATAGTTAGGTATATTGAATTTGGTGATGCCAAGGGGGAAAAGGAGAAACATACTTTGAACAGAAGGTTTAGGAGCGGGATAGAATACATAAGAGGTAGAGGGTCGGAATTTCTGGCTCCGATAACGCGCTCCCAATCCCAAAGAATCCAAGCCCGATATCTATCCGAACTGGATAGCAGCTCACACTCGGAGGCCATGGATAACTCCGTGGAACCGCGGGATGCCAACAGAGATTGTGTCATGGGCGACACCGAGGGACAGTCCACGTCCCAGCTCAAGAGCAACAGGGAGTGGCCACGATCCCCAGCGAAATATCATCGGCTATAAATTTTGCGGTGTTCCAGGCAAAAGATACATACCGCAAAACCATGGCCTCGGAATTCGTATCCTAACAGGCGCAGACGAAGGAGGACATGCTTCAATTCATAAAGCAGATAAGCGACAGCCTGGCGGAGATGCGAGCTGGCACTGGAACACTACAATGTGAGGGATTGGCAGCTCAGGAATCCCGTCGTAGCAGCAACGATAGTCAACCGTCTGCACATCCGGTTAGGGCGATCGACCATCGATTGCTGGAAGCCGCTCAGAGGAGCCAAGCAAATCCTGTGTGCTGGAAAGACGGCGTTCCTCACGAGTTCCGAAGCGCCGGAGGACAGGATTGTTTCATCCGAACTTCTGCCCATGAGCCGAAGACTGAAGTGGTGCATATTCGCAGATGGGGTCTGGTGTTCGATGGCGGAACAAGAAGTATGCCGGTATCGGAATTCATCTTTCGGCTGGAGCATATGCAACTGACTTACCAGGTTCCGTGGAGAGAAGTGTTGCGCGATTTCCATGTCCTAATGGAGGGTCAGGCGAAGGAGTGGTATTGGATGCATCTTCTTACATCCAGGATTCCTGATTGGCCAAATTTGAGGTCCGCATTACAACAACAGTTCCAGACCAAGCGTTTCAAATTTTGAGCTGGAGCAAGAATTGCGAGAAAGGAAACAAAATCCAGGCGAGACAATCGATGAGTACATCCAGGCGATGGTAGGTCTGCGCTCTCGATTGGCAACGCCGTTTTCCGATCATGACCTATTAAAGGTTATAAAAATGAACATAAGGGATGCTGTTTCCAGAGTTATATACCCCATTTACATTACCAACATGGAGAGGGTGCGCGAAGAATGCCATGAAGCAGAGCGCCTGCTGAAAACTCGTTGGAAGCCAGTCAATACGACATATGATCAGGCACGGCAAATCCGAAGCAGACCACAAGTTCACGAGGTATATGCTTCGGATGAAGAACCAGAAGGCGAAGCGCAGCAAGAGGAGCGAGTGGAGGCTTTGTATAGCGATAAGCTCACGTGTTGGAAGTGTGCCAGAGGACACACATTTTGGGAGTGCGAATCCAAGACCGGAAACATTTTTTGCTATAAATGTGGTCTAACAGGTGTTGTACTTCCCAAATGTCCGAAGTGTCAGCCGGAAAACAACCAGAAGAGTCTCTAGCAAGCGGAGGAGTCGCGCTCCATGCCGTCAACTCACGGAAACTAAATACCTCCTATAATGCGGTATTAGAGACAACAGATAGCAATGGAGAAAAATTTAATGTTAAATATAATATATTAAAAATTAACAATAATCAAAATAATTACGTTAGATGGTCAGAACGGAAGCCACTTGAAGTGAGAAAAGCAGAATATACAAAAGCTCGAGCGCGTATTTTCGAAGCGGCCGCTGAGAACACACCCAGGGTAAAACGAGCGCGCTCTCGTTACGAACAGCGGCAGGAGCGTAAAATGGTATGCGCTGCGATTCAATCGGCAGTCAAAGGCGACGATTGGGCATTCGCAACGGTCAAGCTGGGACAGCGAGAGATCGCTGGGCTGCTAGATACGGGTGCATCCGTCAGTCTGCTGGGAGGTTGCCTGCAATTGATATAAGAACTGGAATTAGAAATTCACCGGGTGCGATCGACAGTCCAATCAGCTGGAGGCACGCAACATCACATTCTCGGTCATGTCTATGCCAAAATATCGTACAACGGCCAGACTCACCAATTAGAGCTGCATCTATGCCCATTTCTCAAGCAGTCACTGTATCTCGGAGTGGACTTTTGGCGAAAATTCGGATTGGCGCCGGAAATTTCAGTAATCGAGGAGCTGTGGTATGTCGACTCGGAGTTTACGACCAAAGGCAAACCGATAGTAGCCCATGAACTGAATAAGGAGCAACAACATATTCTGCTGAAAGAGGCAAGAGAAGGTTTCATGGATTACAAATCTCGAGGATTGGGGCATACCAACATAGAAAAGCATACCATTTAACTAGTGGATGACGCAGTGCCAGTCAAGGAGCGATTCTACCCAGTATCTCCAGCAGTGCAACAGCTATTGTTTGCTGAAGTGGACGAAATGCTCAGACTGGGAGTCATCGATCCGAGCGAGAGTCCATGGAACAATCGAATGACGCTTGTCAGGAAGCCTGGGAAGAATAGACTGTGTCTGGATGCGCGAAAGTTGAATAATCTGGCCATTAAAGACGCTTACCCGTTGCAGAGCATCGAGTCCATATTTTGCAGAGTTGACGACACTATTTTCATAAGTAGGGTGGATTTGAAGCATGCATTTTGGCAGATAGCGCTGGACCCCAAAAGCCGCGAATTCAGCGCTTGCGCAAACGTGTATTCACCTACTTGGATGACTTGCTAATCATCTCGAGGTCGTTCGATGAGCACTGCGAACTGCTGAAGGAAGTAAGCGACTGCCTGGGAAAAGCGAATTTGACCATTGGTTTACTAAAATCCAAATTCTGTTTTAAATACCTGCGTTATTTGGGGTACATCATCGGAGACGGTGCATTGCGCACTGACCCAAAGAAGGTGGAAGCAATACTGCAGATCGTTCTTCCAAAGACCACCAGGCAACTACGAAGCTTTTTGGGCACAACGGGATGGTACAGGAGATTCATACGAGACTTTTCTGAACTGACTGCACCACTAACAGACTGCTTGAAGGCGAACGCTAAGCTGGTTTTGACCGCAGAAGCGATAAAGGCTTTCCATGAGCTCAAGAAGGCACTCACATGTGCGCCCGTACTGGCACATCCTGATTTCCGTAAGTACTTTTATATACAGTGCGACGCAAGCCAATTTGGAATAGGAGCGGTGCTTTTTCTGGGGGACGACACTGCAGGGGATAGGCCGATCGCTTTCTTTTAACAGAAAAGGAATGCCTGGCCGCCGTCAAAGCTGTCGAACGCTTCCGCCCATACGTGGAACTGATGCCGTTCACCGTTATTACCGACCATGCCAGTCTGCAGTGGCTTACGACATTGAAAGATCTTAGTGGGAGACTCGCTCGGTGGTCACTGGCTCTTCAAGCATTCGATTTCAACATCGAGCACCGCAAGGGCAAAGACAATATCGTGGCAGATAGTTTGAAGTAGAGGAAGCGGATGTTTTTGATTTTGTACCCACCGAGTTTGAGAGCGAGGAGTATTTGGGAAGGCTGAGGGTTGTCGAGGAGCAGACGTGCAATTGCAAAGACTCTGGCCAGAGTCAAGCAATTCTACTACTGGCCCCGTATGTCAATACAAGTCCGAGAGTACGTCACAAACTGCGAAATCTGCAAAGTGACAAAAACACGACTCATACTACTCGTCCCCCCATGGGCAAGGAAGTTAACACCGAAAAGCTATGCAAAAGCTATACATGGACTTTTTGGGAAAATATCCACGTTCGCGACATGGCAACTCGCACCTTTTTATAGACCTGGATCATTTTTCCAAATTCGTCTGGTTGAAAGCAATACCTAAGGCGGCAACTACGGCAGTGGTGAAGTTTTTACGTGATCACCTATTCACGCAGTTTGGGGTGCCTGAAATTATTCATACGGACAATGGCAGACAATTCACGTCTAATGAGTTTGCCGCGTTCACGAGTAAATATGGAATCACTCACCAGAAAACCGGAAACTATGCGCCACAAGCGAACACGTCCGAGCGGGTGAACCAGTCTGTACTAGCGGCAATACGGATCCATGTCGGCGACGATCATGCGCGATGGGACGAACAACTACCCGAAATAGCGGCAGCACTACGCAGCGCGATACACAACAGCACCGGAACGTCGCCCTACTTTGCCATGTTCGGACAGGACATGTTCACGAACGGCGCCGAAAACAAATTGGCACGCAGGTTGAAAGCCGTAAGCGACACGGGGGTGCAGAATTTGGCCCGTGTCGATAAGCACCAGATTTATAGGGCCAGGATGCATGACACTATGCACGCAGTCTATGAAAAAGCGACCAGAAGTTACAACTTGAAGTCCCGAGAAATAACATACGCACCTGGACAGGAGATATACAAGCGTAACTTCATCCTGAGTGACTTCGCAAAAGGCCGCAACGCCAAGTTCTGCCACAAGTACGCCAAGTGCAGAGTCGTTAGGGCGGTCGGATCCAGTATATACGAACTTGAGACGCTACAAGGAGTGCCGTTGGGGATATTTCACGCCAAGGACCTGAAACAGTAGGCATAAGTTTGTGCCCGGCTAAAGCTCTTAAAATGTATACGCACCTCGAAATATGCGACGCAGCCGAATCTCAGGGTGTGGGCGATGGCCTACGATGGCGCCAGCGAAACACGGAAACAGCCGTAGCAATAAAGCCCGATTTCCACTCCTGTGTAAAGGGCAAGCATCCAAACCGAAGTGTGGATGCTTGCAGGCAGCAATACGATTAAAAAAAAATATATATTTTTATATAAAAATACCACACCAAACAATATGCTGTTTTTCGATTGCCGGCTGAAGAAAGGTTATCGATAGATTCGAGGGGTACGCAATTATCGGAGCCACCAGTTCCTTACCTTGACTCTTGACATTTTTGAAAGGGAGAGCGGTTTTTGTTGTTGGGAGCAAATAAAGTAAGAAAAGAAAAGATCCAGAGTCAAGTGCAAGCCGGCCGCGTGCGAAAAGCGAATTTTCGATCATTTGAAAAATGTAAATTAAATTGAAGTGAACCAAAAGAATACAAAAAAAATATATATATGTTCAATTAAATTTATTAGTGTCGCAAAAACTGAAGTCCCACAATACGGGAGGTGCCGCAGGCGAGGATCAGGTCACCAGAGGAGCGGATTGGCCACCACCTCTGGGTGGCCTCAGGTTTCTTTTATATAGATTTAAATCATCCAAATTGAAGAAAGAATTAAAGATAAAAATGGCAGTCGAATAATTAATATTAAATAATCACAATTTTATACTAATTTAATTATTATTATCATAATTATTTTATTTATTTATTATTAATTATAAGAAAGCGCTATTATTTATAGGTAGCGGCCACGCGCAGGCGGCCACGACATGCAATGATTAATTAATCATAATCTTCATTTATGATAAACTTAAATTAATTTATTCGTCCTAGTTTTTAGTGTCGACGAGCCGTTTTCGCGTCTGCCCTACAAAGAAGAATTATTATAAAAATTGTGGTATATGTTAAGTGTTAACTTATTAAATGTCTTTGTGTAAGTAAAAGTGAAATGTTCGAGTAAGAAATTACGGTGGGTGAGATAAGTGTGTGAGGCGGGTGCCTGTCAGGATTTGGGAGTCGGCAGGTGCATTTATGGCCAACTCATGGTGGGGAGGGCTCCGTTAGGGTGGACCTTAACAGCTGTCCACCGTATGCTTGTTTTCCGATTGTCAGATTCCAAGTTGAAATATAAACTATTTTGTTAACCGACTCTACCCTGGTTGATCTCTGTCTAGCCAGCAAGTCGATGCAGGAAACCGGAACCACAAGTCGGACAGTAACAGATATATGGCTCTTTCCGTTGGGTTGTTTAATTTTGATTTCAAAAGTCTCAAAAACTTTACACACGATTTGGACCAAAGTTCAAAGGTAAGCTTAGTTTAACGATAGGCTTTATCCCTGATTTGATATATTTAAAGAATGGTTATTAGCCTATTTCTAACTTCCTTCGATTTGCAATATTAAAAACTAAAATACAAAACGTAATGAATATAGGCGGTAAATAGTTTTTATTTTTATACAATTATTCAATTAAAAGCTTTTCTTCACTGGGCTTAAAAATGTCACATTTTCAAGTTTCACATATTGGTGTTCCACCGGCTTTCGGCAACATGTGAGTGGTAAAAGTACCGCTTATTTAAATAAACAGCTGATCGACTTGCTTTAATTTACAAAAGCTAGGCACAGATTTCCTTCCAAAAGTCAAATAATACGGCCCTGAAGTAGGGGCTCCATTTAATGGACTCTTTGCGGGATTTGGCCAACTTTAAATGTTATAAACTGTGGGATTATTAAAATGTAAAATTATAGTTAAAAGTTCCCGCTTGCTTTCCTTGAAATATCTGCTGTTTATGGTAATGAGCAAAATCACGTTTTTCACATCATCGATAGAAAACTCGATATATCATCGCAAAATACACAAACTGTTCGGGGCAAATTAACACATTTTTCAAAAATCTCACATTATTGTAAAATGTGTTATATGTGTTTTCTTATGGTAAAACGTACAGTCCGCATTTTGCAAATTTTGCAAAAATGTGATATTTTCAGGAAATGTGTTCAGTGGACTGAGGCTATAAAATGTATATATTGCGTGCTTAATAACACAAATAACTAAATATGTAAATCAAGTTTCATAACCATGTTCCAAAAATCGACTCTATGTGACGGGCGCTATCATGACACACATTCACGAATCACTGGATAAGTTCAGCAGTTGATTTTAATGACCTGTTCAATCGAACTTTTTATTAATAAATTATTTAGTCTGAGAATTCACGTGGCTGAGTCGAGAAATACAGAGCATATAAATGTTACGAAAACAAGCAAGACAACGAAGAGAATTCCTATATAACAAGTCATTAAATGAACGGATTTTAACAAAAAAAAAGAATATGAAGCTCATTACTGAAAACTTAAAAGATAAAACATCGTTTGGGTCCTTAAATATATTAGACGGCATTAACATGTATAATTCTCTTAAATTTTATAAAGGTACGGTATGCATCAACAACACACTATTTTGTTTCTGTATATATGTAGCTGTCTCCATGAATTTATACAGTGGCTCACAGCTTATTTTATGCAGTGCGTACTCACGACTTAAGAGGTATGTAGCCACAAAACTATTAGGAATTGAATAAACATTTTGGTACCATTGGAAAGTGTTTTGTTTTGTTTTGTTTTATAAGGAACATAATATATTACTAATATATAGTTACTATATATCTCAAAAATTAAAAAACAAAAAATACTGAAAATTTTAGCACACACCCCATTTTATGAGGTAGTTAAGATTTGGATAACTTTACTTATTATGGAAATACTAATATTTTTTAATACGTTGTATGATAGCCTTTATTGTTTTAAACCGATTTGCCACCAACTTTTGGATTATATCTGGTGAAATTTGCTGCCATTCAGTTTCAGTGGCACTTTAAGGTCGTTTTTATTGGAAATTTTGTCTTTTCGAATGTTTTGTTCCAATATCGACCATAAATTTACAATAACATTCAAGTCTGGTGACTGGGCTGGCGGAGTCAAGTGTGGGCAATTATAAATAAGTCCCGACTGAACTATACCTGCTTTGTGTTTTGGGTCATTAGCACTGCAACAAATTTTCCTTTACAATTTGAAGGTACATTAGTTTGTCCATCGTACTCTCAATAAAAGTTATGTTTCAATAATATTGAATTTAGACTGCAAATATTACTGAATTCCAGCACGCTGGGGCCTTTGAACCGTGTTCTCTGGCGAAGTTGAGTCTACAAAGCCTGTTTGTTGAGTTGAAGGGTTTTTTTCTTTCTACTCGGCCATTAAAATCATGATCACGCAGTACCCGGCGAACAGTTTCTACGCTACATTGCTTGCCTAGGTCATCTTGAACTTTGGATGCAAGTTTTAGAGCGGAGAGTCGCGGATTGGCCTTTATTTTCCGTAAAGTTGTTTATAACCAATTCTCTTTGCTCAATTGTTGTTCGAGGACAAATTTAGAATAAAATGCTTGTAAAAACATTTCTAGAAGCATAGCAAAGGCATACAAAAATAAGGTACCGTTAGTTAGTGTAAAGTACCGCTGCACGTAGAAGTGTCAAATAAGTGTAAGTGTAAAATAAGCTGTGACCTAAAATTTGCAGTGTTTTTGTTTTTTAATGTTTAAGGTACATAGTAACTATATGTTATTATTAAATTATGTTCCTTATAAAACTAGACATATTACACTTTCCAATGGTACCACAATGTTTATTCAATTACTAATAGTTTTGTTGCTACATACCTCTTAAATCGTGTGTATGCACTGCATAAAATAAGATGTGAGCCACTGTAAGTACTGTTTGGTCCTAACTATAAGCGATGCCGTTCTACCACACAAATCATATGTATTTCTTACTCTCTTGCTGCTCATCTATATGTTGTTTGGTTAGTAATAGTAGTTAGGGTCGCAGTGCAAACGCAAAAACAAACAAAAAATTGGGCTAGAATTCGGCCAATTCACTGGATACAAAGTACTATTTATGCCTGCGAGTAATTACGAATCTTGCAGGAAGTTATGTTTCCATAAACTATCGATCATATGCCATTGATTTGCATTTTACAACAGGACAATGGTGTAAAACCTGCGTGAGTCAAATAGAGGCAATGTGATTGGGTGGCCTTTTTAAGATCATAATCAATATAGTTCAAACCCTGCCAAGGAAACTTTTTTTTATTAAATTTATCTTTATTACTACTAAAGCAAACGAGCGCGTAGCGCGAGCTGCATTTGGTGTTGGAATAAGAGGGTTCAGGGTATCCCCTGGTCGGGAGCTTCCAACTAGAACCTCTTACTTGTTTTTTGAATAGTTTATATGATTGCCGTTTGCTAATTTGACAATATGGATTTCATGGGTCCAAAATTTATATTTTTCGGCAAATGCCTATCGGTCAGATATGTGACGTTTCATTAGCTTAGATACAAGTTCTCGGGAAGCATATGAAACGTTTTTGATTTCAACCAAAACTTGATATATTAAGATGTAAGTGAGGTCTTATCTCCATACAAGATATGCCCTTTTGAACCGCAAGACGTGAAATTTATCTTTTACCCTCTCATTTATAAAGCTCGATCTGCCGCAGCGCTTAATATTACCGGAATTATCGACATTCTTGAGAAAGTTGGAAATCGTTTTTCTATGTAGATATACTCTAGCGATTTCTGCAATTGGGGGCCCGGCTTCCTGCAAGCCGGCACATCAAACCACGCTCCTCTTCCGATAAATGCATTCCAAGTGGCATATTGAATTACTAATAATAACTTAAATGTAAACTTATTGGAAAGTATATTGTACGCACCTATTTCTTACTCTTAAAAATGTTTTTAATATTTAAGTATATCTCCACACAAAACTCACATTTTAAGTTGCAGCTTTTTAATAGAAATGAGAGAAAAAATCCCTGAGGTACAGTATGTATCAACCACACACTATTTTATTTGTGTATACAGCTTTCTCCATGAATTTATAAGTGCCGTTTGGTCCTACCAATTAATTGAGACGCTCAGTTGTTGGACTTCCTATATTGTAAAAGTAAAAGTAAAAGTACAGAGAAGTCGAAAAAGCTATGTTCATTTGTCTGTCTGTTTCCATAAAGACAAATCTCTTAGTTTTAATGTTACTATTTATTTGTAATTGTCTAAAATCTAAAATCGATTTCAGGCAATGTCATGCAGGTTCCTTAGCCTACATATTATTTTGCATTTATATTTTTGTAATTGCAACAGCTCGTTGAAATTATTGAACTTTTCTCGTTTGTAAATTAAGCGCGAATATAAAAATGTTTATAAATTTGTATAACCTTGTAGAGGGTCTTGATCAAACTCGTCATTAGCTTTACTATGCTCTTAAGCGAAATCCTCTCAAAATCGGTATATTATATAGCTGCCATATGAACAATCGCTCGAAAATAAATTTCTTGTATAAAACCTTTTTTGGTTTTCAATATATCTAGACCAAACTCGATATTTATTCACTATGCTCCTTATAGAAATTAACAAGTTTCACAGTACCGATAATACCATTGACGGGTGCAGCAATGAAACACTTGGAGATTTTAAACAGAATTTTTATTCCAGGCACGAAGTGCGCTATTTGTATATATTCAATCTTGAAAACGAAAAATCTAAACTTAAAGCTAACTTATCCAAAGCCCTTATGTCGCGGCAGCCCCAACGGCAGAATGCTGACCTAGCGCCTCGTGACTACTTCTAAACATCGGATTTCGTCGCTGTGGCCGTTGACCGGCAGCAATGCAGAGTCACCGAATATCAGCGGCCAATGCAGCTACTTTGTAGCGATGGCATCCGGTCTCTCGGCGGGATCGGCAGAAACGGATTTGTTTGTGTTAACTTAATATACAAAATCTTATCAAAAAACGGGGCACTATATCATATCGTTCTCATAGAAACAATCCGTCGAAAATTTAGTTTATGTATGAACATTTTTTGCAAACGCGACTTTTATAAATTTCACTATGCTGTCTACATGTTTTCATAAAACTTACTTATGAGCGTCACTATTCTCACATGCAAAACCGTAAGGGTATTCGGCGTGCCGAAGATATCTTTACTTTCCCGTTTGTATTTATTGCATATATACCAATTATAATAATGTGCCAAATGTCAACGTTAATACTCTGTAATTGTTTTTTTAGAGCTCGGGGTGAAGCGAGCAAAAATTATTAAAACCTTTGCAAAATAAAATTATTTGGTGAAAATACATTGTTCGAGAAAGTAACGATATCTTCGACACGCCGAAGATTTAATACTATTGAAGACATTTCTGTTTATACCCTGAACCCATTGAAAATGGGTAAAGACGGTATAATGTATTTGTGCAAATGTATGTAACAGGCAGAAGGAAGCATCTCCGACGCCATAAAGTATATATATTCTTGATCAGCATTAATAGCCGAGTCGATCTAGCCATGTCCGTCTGTCTGTTCGTCCGTCCGTCCGACTGTCCGTCTGTCCGTATGTATGAACGCAAGGATCTCAGAACCTATAAGAGCTAGAGACTTAAAATTGTAGCTGTAGGTGCTCCTAGTCTGTAGCTGTAGGTGCTCCTAGTCCCCGCGCAGATCGAGTTTTTTTATCCGATATGCGATAACTTGCCCCTGTTCCAAGTAATGGATACCAATCGATATTGAAATCCTGTTTTTTGCGCAATTTCGGTAAATAATATGAGCTAGAGTCACCAAACTTGACATGTAGCTTCTAGAATAGTATATATATATCAAGTATATTTCATTTTATACCTATCGCCTCTTGGAAGAAGAGCGTTCAGGGTATCCTCTAGTCGGGAGCTACCGAATAGAACCTCTTACTTGTTTATATATGTATATGTGAGAATAGTGTAGCTCAAAAATGCTGAGTTTGTTGAAAATATCTTTAAAAACTGAATATTTTGCCATATAAGATCCTACTATTCCACCTATCTTTTCTATGTCAGCTATATGATATAGTGGCCCGATGTTGATAAGAGTTTGCATATATATGATGATTAAAATGGAACTAATAAGTCCCGAGTTTGGTCAAGTTATCTTAATATAAAAAATGATTCTATATCATAACCAACTTTGCGACCGATCGTTTATATGGCAGTTATATGACATACATATGTACTGCCTGAAAGACGCATCTTTGCAATATTTCAAGACAATAGCTTTTAAACGAAGAGTCTGGTTCGCATTGAAACAAACAGACAGATATGGACATATCAACTCGGCTGTTGATGCTGATCTAGGTTATATATACTTTATGGGGACGGAATGCTTCCTTCTGCCTGTTACATACATACATTTTCACAAAACCATTGTATCCTTTTTTAACCTTTTCAATGGGTTCAGGGTATAATGAACAAAGTATTTGACTCAAACTCTTAATTTAAAAGGCGTAAGCGAATTTCGGACCCAAGCAAATACGAAGGTTCGGTCGGGTACTAATATGTACTATTAAGCTGTAAAATTAACTAAAAGCATCCAAAACTGTAACGAAAGTGAGCGAAATGAAAACAAACCGTTATAATGATGATGAAGTTTATTTGTATTTTGTTTTAATAAATCAAATGAATGTCTGTACTATTTTTGCTGTAGTGTCACAGTTCTTTTCGTGCTTTAAGCTAGTCACAGACTGCTCTTAACACTAATGCTTAACATACTCTGTTACTCTGGACCTGCTGCCAGAGTGACTGCGTGTACTTCTGTTAATACAAGCTATTGATAATGTGACGTCACTATCCTATTACAACTCGGTCATCCTGACAGTCGTATCTCCTGATCACGATTTTTTTATACCCTTGCAGAGGGTATTATAATTTTGTCGTGAAATGTGTAACGCATAGAAGGAGACATTTCCGACCCCATAAAGTATATATATCCATGATCAGTATCACCAGCCAAGTCGATATAGCCGTGTCCGTCTGTCTGTTTCTATGCGAACCAGTCCCTCAGTTTTAAAGCTATTTTTATGAAACTTTGCAGAAGTGCCTCTTTCTGTTGCACGCAGTACATATTCTGTCAAATAAGTACCCGGAAATTTGAAATAAAACACAAACAACTTATCAATCATCTAAATTTAGTTTTGATGTCTTCAATGCTCTCAAAACGGGCTCCACGAAGTGGTAATTTGAGTTTTGGAAACAGGAAAAAGTCACACGGGGCCATATCTGGAGAGTACGGTGGTTGTTCGATGATATTTGTTGAATTTTTGTTCAAAAACTCGTTCACAATGATCGCTTTGTGCGCTGGTGCATTATAATGGTGCAAAATCCAACTGTTGTTGCGCCACAAATCTGGTCTTTTGCGACGAACATTCTCTCTCAGACGCCTCATAACGCCAAGATAATATTCTTTATTGACGGTTTGGCCCTCCGGTAAGAATTCCGAATGAACAACACCACGAATATCGAAGAAAACGGTCAGCATCACCTTGATTTTCGATTTGCTTTGGCGCGGTTTTTTCGGTTTCGGCGCATTTTTGGCGCGCCATTCCGATGATTGTTGACTTGTTTGCATGTCGTACTCGAAAACCCATGTCTCGTCACCAGTTATGAAGCGTTCGATGAACGTTGGATCGGAATTTACGCGTTCAAGCATGTCTTCAGCCACCTTACTGCGATTCACTTTTTGAAGAAAATTCAGATCTTTTGGCACCAATCGCGCTGCGACTTTCCGCATACCCAAAACATCAACTAAAATATGACGAGCGGTCTCATGAGACATGTTCATTTCTTGGGCTATCTCTCGCAAACTATAATGACGATTTTCGAGCACCATTTCCTTTATTTTGTCGACGTTTTCTGTAGTTGAAGAGGTCGAAGGCCGTCCTGAACGTGGCAAATCGTTCACTTCTCGCCCCTTTTTGAACGATTTATACCAATCGTAAACTTGAGTTTTCGACATGGTTGAATCACCAAATGTTTTGTTCAACATTTCCAACGTTTTGGCACAAGAAATTTCGTTTGAAACACAAAATTTCACACAAACTCTTTGTTCGATATTTTTATCCATAGTAAAAATCGCAACGCACACAAAAGGTTGACTTGTTCCTAATGACGCCGTAACCAAACTAAATGACACATAGCAATAAAAATTCACAGAATAGTGGCTGACAATTGTGCAAACCTAGGAAAAAATTTTTTTTTAAATATTCTCAGAAGGAAAATTTAAAACGAGAATTTCCGGGTACATATTTGACAGAATGTATGTCAAAACCAGCTGGATCGGACCACTGTATCATATTGCTGCCATAGGAACGATCGGTCGAAAATTATGTTGTATGGAAAACATTTTTGCTTATCAAGATATCTTTACCAACCTCGGCATTTATTAGTTTTACTATGTTCCCTCCATTTATGCAAAATCTTATTTACATCAGACTACTATATCATATCATAGGAACGATCTGTCGAAAATTAAATTGATGTATGGACAACTTTTTTGTTTTTCAAGATATTTTAACAATACTCGGCATTAACTATTTTCCCTGTGCTTCTTAGATTCGGACAAATCACTAAGAGCATTATGAAAAGGTTGAGTCTGCAAGGGTATTAAATCTTCGGCGTGCCGAAGATAGCCCTTAGTTCTCGTTTTTTTTTTTTAATTAACACAGTGACTTACAAAAGTTTATATATGTCTATTTCTCAATTTAACAATGTTTTACTCATTTTATAATTATTTCTGACACAGTTAGTGTTTCCCATACAAGGTCTTATATTCTGTACACTCCAAATACCCTGATATAGATTACGGGATGCTTAAAATCCTTCTACATCTTTTAATAAAAACCTATCGTTTCTAAGCACTTTCGCTATTACATATGGTCCTTTGTGTTTTGGGATTAACATTCTAGGTGCCCCTACCGGGCTATCAAAATTCTTAACCATCAGATAAACCCCGTTTTTGAATTTCATTGACTGTTTTATTCATATCATAGTTGGTTTTGTTGTAAGCTTGGGCTTTTTTCTGGTTGTCCGCTGCCTCATTTCTAATTTCTGTTAAACTTTTCTCGACTGGTGCTTTTATTAATTTTTCTTACTTTTCTTTGATTTCATCTATAACTTGACCTTTTGTGTTCAACAAAATTTTACTTGGTACTTGCTAAATGCTCCTATGCTGTGTATTGTTTAGTGCATATTCTACTTTTTATATTACTACGTCCCAGTGTATTCCTTTTTCTATTTATTCTCTCAACCTGGCTGTTTGCTTGGGGTGAGCCCGTTTTAATTTTTATGTGTTTAATATTGCATTCCGTTACAAACACATCGAATTCATTAGAAGTGAAACAACTACCTCGAAATTATTCACTTTGGACTACTATACGATAGAAAATAGTCTTTTAATGAGGCAATTACTTCTTTTGCATTAATTGTCTTTGTCGCAGAAAGACGTTTGTGAATCCATCGACCACAACAAAAAGATATTTTTCCAATTTAGGTTTGTGGCCTTTTGGAATACTGTGCAGTAACAACCATTCTCCCTTTCCAGTGTTCAGTGCATAAGCTATACATTTTTAACAATTTTTAATATGCATCGCGCATTTGTCTTTTGCTTTTGGTTTTTTAACCAATATCTTTTGCCAATTATATCCACCACATTATCCCTACCTATGTGTCCTATTTCATTATAATATTTATATGTCTTTGATTATAGGTCTTTGATTACCTCTGGAACATAAAATAATATTCTGTTATCATTTGTTTTCCTATAAACTATACCTGTGCGGAGTCCCAAACTGCCCGTAGATATGATGCGGCCTGCGGCGTGGTTACCAACCGATGCAGCTTTGAGGGTTTTGCACGATTGTTGGGGATGTTGAGGTTAGAAAAAGTCCCAGACGTTGCTCACATAAGTTCACGAGCGGCGTTGTTCATTTTAAAAGACTTCAACTTTTATTGAACTTAACCTAAATATGATAATTATTAATCTCACCTACACAGAGCATACGTCCGGTTACTTGGACTAACGCTCACAGACTTCACCACGTGGCGCAAATTCCGCTGTTACTAAGCTAGCGAATTCAAAAGCTCAATAGAATTAAAAAAAAACAAGAAAGTAAGATAACTTAAAGCAACAGGATTTAAAGTTCGAGAGCTTGAGAGGGTCACTAAATTCAACACACTCAACCGTGTTAGCGGCTGATCCATTGAGTGATAAGACATTACTCAATGCGGCTGATCTAAGCACATGCGCTCTCTTATAATATACGCTCTTAGTCCGGCGCGACTGCTCTTGTGAGTAAGGTGTAGCCCAAACAATAACGTTCCTCATTTCAAACATCATATGTTCAGAACTTTCTAATAGTTTCTTAAGTTTCTGTATTTTTAAACCATTCGCTTGACATATTACTACATCGTTTTCAAAATATTTGTTTCAACTATCAATAAGTTGGTACATCTGCTGAGCGCATCTACGTGTTGCATTCGATTATCTTCTCATAATCATAATTTTTGTGTTATAATGCCCATCAAGCTATAAGCGGGTTGAGTTCAACTTTGTTTAACATTAACGTCAATTGCAATCAGTGACAATTTTTAACCGTTTTCCCAGTAGATATATGCGAAACCTGCGTGATGAATTAAACAAGTGTTTCCAGTTCCAAACTATGATACTTTGATTCTGTTTCCGTTGTGCGTTTCGAGAAGTAAGTATCATCTTTCCTTTGCATTAATACCGCACCAAATCGTTAGGCACTGGCATATCAATGTAGTTTTATTTCATCCTTATTATTAGAAAGTGCTAATATTGGAGATCCCATTAATTTATTTTTATGCGTCAAGAAACAATTTAATTCATTGTCTTTGAACTAAAACTGCTTATCATTTCTTAATAGGTCGTATAACGACTTGGCTATTGTTGAAAAATCTTTTATTAATTCACGAAAATATCAGCAAAAGCCCAGAAAACTCTGAACAGCATGTGTTATGTGCAACTGGAAAATATTTATTAGCTTCTTCTGCATCCGCTCTTATACCTTCTTTTGCTGTTAAAGAACCTAAATATATTATACTTGACTGCATAAATTCACACTTATCCATCCGTAATTCTAACTTGTTTTGCACCGATCTACTAAATGCTTTTTTTAATGTTTCCAAATGTTCGTCCATGTTTTTGCTTGCTACCATTATATCAACCATGTATACAATTACCCGATTCTCTCTAATTAAATCTGCAAATATTTTATTTACAAACCGTTGAAATACTGCTCTCGTATGGCCCTAGAGGTGTGACGAATGATGTGTACTTGATTGATTCCTTGTCTACAAAAACATGGAAATATCCATTCTTTAGGTCCAGTTATGAAAAACGCTTTTATTTACTAATTTGTCTAACATCTATCAGTGGCAGAGGATAATTACCTTATACAGTTGCCTATAATCTATGCACAGTCTCATATCCCCCGACTACTTCTTGACTAGCACTATTGGCGATGCATCTTCGGAGTCACTACGTCGTATAGTTCCCTTTTTCAAATATTCATCCAAAAGTCCTTGTAGTTTGTCTTTTTCTATATATGAAAGTCGCCTAAGTGCACAGCTAAACGGTTTTAATGGTTTAATGGTTCAAGTTAAGTTTAATTTCACATTTTGTATCAGGTACATCTGGTCTCTTTGCGATTAAATAACTACATTCAATTAATTTTCTAAATTTGCATTTTGTCTCGTAGTTTACTGTCTCGCCACAATTATATTCAGCTATCATATTTTCAGTAAAATTTATATTGAACATGACTTTATCAAAACTTTCTTTGTATAGGCAATCTTTATTCTGACTTTCGTTCCTTTCTTTTAATATTGCGTCACCATATTCATATTCAACAATTTCGTTGCTAATATTTTCATTTCGTTTTTGGTTACTATCTGACAAACTATTTTATTTCTGTTTCATTTTCTTGTTTACTAACTGATTGTCCACAAACTCTTTGACTAACTGTTTCATTTATAATTGCTTGTTGATTCCCATTATCTATTTTCATTTCCACTTTAAGTGGCCATAATTTTGGATTCCAACACATTCAATTATATTTGTATCCATTTCTTTTACCGTAACTATTTTCAAAGTATTTAAATTGAATCTTAAAGTACATTCATCCATAACATCTCTGCCAAGAACAACACAATGAAACATAGACTCATTTGCAACCACATTAAAATAAAAATGGCACTATATTGATCCTCTTTAAAACATAACACAAAAATTTTTCAAATATTTCAAGTAGACTTATTAATTCCAAAATAATATTTCCAAACTTTTTCCAGTGCCACTTCGCTTGGTAAACAATTAATTTTAATATATGATATTGGACTACCCGAGTCTATAAAGCATGCTGCAATTAATGGTATTGTAGTTGTGTGTATATAAATGTTAACGTAATTAGC